>NW_020172364.1:1550107-1647902 GCF_003031525.2 Neophocaena asiaeorientalis asiaeorientalis
AGGAAGGAAGGAAGGAAGGGAGGGAGGGAGGGAGGGGGAGGGGAAGGATGGAGGGGGAGAGAGGATGAAAGACCGAAGTAAAAAATATCAATTCAGATGGAGTGAAGTGAAAGGGAAAACCACCCAGATGATCGAAAACATCAATCTTGAGCAAAGCTTGTAGATGTTAATAATGCTTGACACAGCTCAGGGCATGCAGACAGTGTCCAGGAACAGTACATTGTAAATGTGTGGTCGGTCAGAAAGAGGATTCTGCAGAACCAGCAAATCATATAAATTCTGATGAAGGCATGATTAGCCTTCAGTGTGGGAATCTTCACCCCGAGTGATTTGTGGCCGACTAGGACAGCTCACAAGGTAAGCTGGAGGGAAGGAATTCCCTGGGGTCAATCCTCTTAAACCTAGCCCTACACACAACGAAAAGGGATGTCTAAATACCACCCAGACCTTGTTCTTGTCTCCATGCAGACTCTCCACAGGTCATTCCGGGCCAAGAAGTCCCATCCTGTTCACAATCGCCTAGGGAAGGAGATAGCCAAACACCTGCATGTAGCCGGCTGCTCTAAGTAGTACTTTCTTGTTTCCTGTTGCATCACTGAGCTGAATGGAGCAAGTCATCTTACTTCTGGCTTTCCTCAGGCTCATCTGGCTCAAAGGGCCAGCCACAAAGGCTGCTGATTGGAATGCATCAAGGTTTGGGGTGGGACGGGGGTGGGTGAGTGGTGGTAGCAAACAGCAATGGGCTTTTTCCCCGACAGCCACTCGCTGCTGACAGAGGCAGGCAGGAGGGAAAGGAACAAGATGGGCTGAGTCTGTGAAGTGGCGGGGAGCGTGTGTGGGCCACCCGGAGGGCAAAACAAGGCACGCCCATCCCAGCACATGGATGCCCTCTAATTGGACAGTTTTGCTTTGGGCAGAGGCCTTTGTCTCAATGGCTTCTTCTCTTAGAGACCTCGACATTAGCCCTTAAAACAACAGATGATCTCACCAGAAAGAAGAAACCCCTTTCAAATCAAAGGAGGCTGAAATTTGGATGTAAAAGTTTACCCAATACTATTAACTTTAGTTTGGGGCCAAATTACGAAAAGGAAAAAATTCTGGCAGGAACAAGTGAGTGGGTGATGACTGGAATGGGTCAGTGCTCAGAAATCCTACAAGTGAGGCAGGTGATGAGCCTCAGGAAAGAAGAGCTCCTCAGGCTGGGTGGAGAGCCTGGGCTGGGAGGACGTTCAGCTCGGTATCCGCAGGGCCTGATCATTGCCTGGATGAATGGAGTCAGCCACCCCGCATTCAACTCCTCTCTCCAACTCACTAGCTGTGTGACTGTCAGAAAATTATTAGTCCTTTTCTAGGCCTCAGTTTCCACAACTGAAAAAATGGGCAAAGGAAGAAAATATCTACCTCATAAGGTTATGAGAATTAACTGAGATAATCCACGTGACAGAGCAGTGAGTACTGTATAAATGTTCAGGAAGTAATGACATCTCCAAACCTTAGATCCCTCCTATGACCTTGGTATTGTTACTGCCAACAAACAGAAGAGGAAACTGAAAGTGAGAAGGTCTGGATAAATGGCCAAAGGTCACAGCGTTACACAATGGCCAGTCAGGAATTGCACCCAAGTCTAAATGGCTGTATCATTTCTATTCTTTCTCATTAATTCCACATTGCACGCACTGATTTTTTTTTTTGCAGCTGGTCTTGCTTTGTTTATATATAAATGTGTTTATATGTATATATACTCTTATTTCCCAGATATTCTGCTCTGGTTTACAACCACAAGGATCTATAAGGTACGGCAACTCTGATGTTTCTAATTTTTTGCTGTGAGCATGCTAAGAGCTCTTCCACAGCAGTGCCAGGAGTACCCACCTTACTTAAAAGAGCTGCAATAACCTGGACCAGTCTTGCCAAGTACCAAGGCCCATAAGACCTTGAAAATTGGTTTTCAAGGAACCAATTCTAAACAATGGTAATTTAATTTCCTCTATAATCTGGGCAATGCACACAGACCATGGAATGTGCAGACAAGAAGGGATGGTAAGACATGTTTCCGGCTTGGCCAATTTTTACTCCTTTCTGCAAGGTTGGACCCATTCCAAAAGGATGCTACATTCTGTGAAGAGAACTAAAGGACCAAAGAGAATGCATTCATCAGAAGCTACCCCAAACAAAGGGCTCCCTCTGCCCTAAGTCCCTTAAGCTTCTCAGAAGAAAGGTGTCATTAGAGGTGAAACCTGCAGTTGGTATTAAGCCTTTGGCCCACACAGCCACTGTAAACATACTTTCCTGTCCGACTGTCCTCTGCTATTTTCTTTGAGAGCCTTGTTTCCTCACGTGCTTTGGACAATTTCAACTTGCCTAAAATCTCTCTTAGGCAGCAGTGTTTTGTTCCATTTCTAATTCAATCTCAGTTTTGTTGAAAGGACATGGAATTTGTATCTGGGAAGATGTTCTGGCCTGCAAAACTAAAAGTAGCTTATGCAGAAAGGAAAATGTATGAGTTCACATAACAAGAAGGCTGGAGCTAGGGTCATCTTAGGTCAGTGAACTCAGCAATTCAAATGCACAATCACAGACCCAGGTACTTTCCATCTTTCCTCCCTCTTCATGTCAGCAGGTCAATTATATCCCTCTTGATTGCAAATGACAACAATATCCAAAGGCCAAAGGGTGTCTCTCTTCTGTGGGCCCATTTTTAAGAGCAAGAAGAATATTCCCAGAAGCCTCCAGAGCAGACAGGTCCTCATGTTCCATTGACCAAGGGTGAGTCACTGTAAACTGTGAATCAGTCACTGGCAAGAGGTCACTAGACAAGTCAAGATTTACCGTGTGGGGCTAGTAAGAAGGCCAGTTGCTATGGATACACAAAGTTGCTCCATACCTTTGTCCTATGAACAAAGAAGAGTGGCAGTGGATGTTGAGTGGGACACCAACAGTGTCCACCACGATATCTGAAGTCATACAGAACTGGGTTTGAAGCCAGACTCACCATTTACATACATAGACGATCTCACCTCTCGAAATCTTAGTATCTTCACTTAGAAAATAGGGCTGAAAGTATCTACTGCAGGGTGGTTGGTGAGGGTTAAACAAGGCCATGTTTGTGATACAGTGAAGAGCACAGCACGGAATAGTAACTTAATAGCTGTTGGTTTCTCCTGTTTTCCTTTTTACCTTCCTTTTGGAAAGCTTTCAGCATATGTGTTTCCATTAGAACTAGAGGACTTTCTCTTATCACTACATGTCTGTGTGGTCTGTCACTCATTCTCCTGCCTCTTCTTGTGATTTCTGGTTTCACAACACTATTAGTACTATCAGTACTGCTTTTAAGAGTGTCATTATTACCGGTTCTTAATACTACTACAGGGATAATTGATAAATGTGTAGTATAAAGTGATATTTGCCCAAGGTTCATATCTGTTGTCCTATTTGACCCTGATAATGTGGTCAATTGGGGATGCTCCAATTAAAAGTAATGAACCAATTTATTTCCTTGTAATTTGTTATGCTTATTAAGTAAGAGCCTTCCATGCACTTTGTCCAATGAATATACCCACACATTAATCTCGATCAGTTGCCAGCAAGTACTTAATGAGGTCTTTGTTGGCATGGTTTAAGGTGCTCCTTTGCTCTATTTACCATTTGTGGAGAAACTTAAGAAAGGCAAATTCATATATTTTGTCACTAGATAAGTTTCCTACTGCCCTGAGAAAGAAACAAGTATTCCGTCTGCATAACAGAATACAAAAAGGGCTAATGAGGATGCATTGGCTTAGATTATTGTTAAAAGGCACATTTATTTTTAAAAATTGAAGACAATCTCTAATATGTATGAGTTGTAATTGCTCTTAGGTAAGTGCTACAGAAAATATTCTGCATTAGAGCAGAGATTATGGTCTCTTTTTAACTTTCTTTACTACTTCTAAGCAGTTTTTTTGCTGTCCAAAGAGAACATTCATTAGTTCTTAATCAATCATTTGTTGAGCACCTACTATGTGCAACACTGTGCTATGTGAAGCAGACAACACAAAGGCAAGGAAGACCGGGTCCTGATCCGTGAGTGTAACATTCCGGTTAGAGGGAGGAGACACATGCAATCAGCTTATAGATTCAGGGCCGTAACATGTTGTGGAAGGAGACCTGGAGTGGCTTCCAGCACTGTCACAGCTGGTGGGTGACCCTGGGAAAACTATTTATCTTCCATGGGCCTCAGTTTCCCTCTTTTGTAAAATGAGCAATTTGAACCAGAGAGTGCCTAACGGTGGTCAAATTCTAAAATTCTGTGACTCTCTAAACAGTCTAAAACTCACTAAAAGCTGGAATAGTCAGCAAAGGTTTGCCGGCTGAGCTAGACTTGAAGTGGTTTTGAAGGATGGAGAAGGTCAGCATGTGTGGAAGGAATCTGAGAGAGGGGAGGAGAACACATTCAGGACAGCAGGAATTAGAAGGAACAAGTAATGACTTGGGGGGTCATCGTGTCATCCTGGCTGGAGTGAAGGCATGTGTTGGACATTCGCCATTGGCATCCAACTGGACAATAAGTGTGGAGCCAGTTAACCTTGATGTTGCCAATACACAGAAGGCTTCTCCCTCTTATCTCTTTTATTTCCATCAATTTTCTCTCCCTCCTTTTCTTTCTCTCTTACCTCTTCCTCTTCTACTTCTTCTTTCTTAATATTTTTTCTCCAACTCCCCTTGTCTTCTTCTCCACATTTTTTTCTTTCTATTGTGATGGAGTTCTTAGTTTTTACAAAGCACTTTGTCCTACACGATACTTTTTAATCAGAAAATAATGCATACCATTCCCAAGCTTCTGGGGATTCAGACTCTGGAGCTAGAGAACCTGGGTTTGAGTCCCTGGTCATGCCATTTACCAGCTGTATGGCCTTGGTTAAGTTCCTAATTCCCTGTACTTTAATGTCTTCTCTTGCAAAATGAGGATAATAATGAAACCTAACTCATAGAGTTGTTGTAAGAATTCAATGAATAACTAAAGCACTTATAACAGTGGAGGGCACCTGGTAGGTTCTATGTGTGTTAATTATTATTTGGAAAAGACCTATCAGGTCATTTTCTGTTCTGCCTATGTGAGTCATACGGTGAATGTTTTTCTAAGTTTTTGTGCCCAGCATCCACAGTTTGTAACCTACTGACAACTTTTACTTGAGCAAATTGGAGCACCACCTGAGCTAATCATTTAAATGTGCTAACTGAAATTTCAAGAACATTTTAAAGCCTTCTGAGTAAGGCCATGGCCTGAAGCTGCAGCCATTTTAATTAGTTGCACCTTCTCTGCCCTGTGATCCAGAAATCTCTAATTGCACCCTGGCAGCCTCCTGCCCCCGTCACAGATCTGACTTTACCTGCTACTATTTAAATTTTATGAATCATGCTCCCTCTGTTTGAACTCCTGAAACCTCTGAAACTAAATGAATAATTATCAAGATGCAATTGTCACAGTTTCTAAAAGATGCTGCAAAAAGATTTTTTCTTCTTTTTCTATGAACCTTTTTTCCCCAGTTGTCTCCAATTTACAGCCATGAGCATGAAGAAAATGTTAGCTATTCCTCCAATGAACAGAGAAGAAGATTCTCAGAATCAAGAAGACTGACATCCAGTAAGGAAACACCCACTTCTTCAAAAGATGGTTTGAGTGTGCCATGGCAACTCCTTCTGGGCACTAACATTGAGGCTTGTCTTAGTGCTCTCCTCCATACGTTGACTCAGTGGAAGCTTCTGGCATGAATGTCAATGAGAAAATGGCTATAGTGCCAGGAGTCCCCAGTAACACAGTGAGGCTGCTCCTCAATGCAAAAGCATCACGCTCTTAGTGGTGGGCTCTTTCCTTGAATATCCTGGGTATATTCTGACGTTTTCCACTTGGGCAAAATTTTTTTTTTAAACATCTTTATTGGAGTATAATTGCTTTACAATGGTGTGCTATTTTCTGCTTTATAACAAAGTGAATCAGCTATACATATACATATGTTCCCATATCTCTTCCCTCTTGCGTCTCCCTCCCTCCCACCCTCCCTATCCCACCCCTCTAGGTGGTCACAAAGCACAGAGCTGATCTCCCTGTGCTATGCGGCTGCTGCCCACTAGCTATCTATTTCACGTTTGGTAGTGTATATATGTCCATGCCTCTCTCTCACTTTGTCCCAGCTTACCCTTCCCCCTCCGCATATCCTCAAGTCCATTCTCTAGTAGGTCTGTGTCTTTATTCCCGTCTTGCCCCTAGGTTCTTCATGACCATTTTTTTTTTTTTTAAGATTCCATATATATGTGTTAGCATATGGTATTTGTTTTTCTCCACTTGGGCAAATATTAAGGTCTAATGCTACAGGCTGTAGAGCCGTTAGACTTAACAGCTAAAAAAACAAATACATATTCAGGAAACACTGCAATGGGAACAGATCAGTCTTAATCATTTGTAATTTTATCTTCCATTTATGTACCATTGCATTGCATCCCTGCTTTCAAAATTCCTTCCTCTCCTAATTTCTATAGTCCTCCTGTTCTTATTCATTCATCCATTTGTTTATTCAAAAATATAAGAGGAGCCCTTCTTATGTATTGGGTTTTCCCATTTCCTTTCTCTATAACACTGGCTCCTCCTCTTCTTCCTACTCTTTAAATATTGATGTTTCCCAAGGAGGTCTCATCCTCGATGTTTGGTACTCTCTTCAGTCTTAAAGCTCTCCTGTGAAAGATCTCATCCATCTTACTGGGGCTTTACCCTCTACATTTTCAAGACTTCCTGAAAATGATACTCTATAAGTTCTATACCCACATTAGCAGCTGCCTATTAAACATCACCTCTTCCACATCCCACAAGTTAATATTTCCAAAAGAGGACCTGCTATCTTCTCCCCCATACCCGCTCTTTTCCTTATAATCCTGAAGTTGATTGATGTCTTTAATTTCCACCTGGAAATTCAAGTTACAGATTTTATGGTCAAGCCCTGCTCTGTCTACTGCCTTGGTAAGCACCACTCCCATCAATCTCCTAGATGTCCCTTGAAGACAGCACTGCCCCTGACCCTCACACCCTTTAGCTTGGACTAATCCACTCTAAGCCACTCTACTCAGCTTTGGTTCATCCTCCTCACAGACAACACAGTTAGGTTCTTGAAAAATAAGCTGAAAATGTCCTCCCTTGCCCAAAACAAGACAAGACAACATGCAAAGGGGAAAAAGCCTGTTGCTATCCAAAGTTCTTAGCCTCACATATCAAACCCTTCACAATTCCACCATAACCCAGCTCTCCAGCCACATATCCCACCACTTCCTCTTCTATACCCACCTTCTGCCACAGTGACCATCTCACCAGTCCCCAGAAGTACCAGGAACTTTCAAGGTATTATACATTTATTCACACATTCTAGCTTCTTCTTCAAGCCATTCTTTGTCTATTCACCCCTGCTTATTACTTTATTGTGCAACTTTCTCTAACTTCCCAGGCAGAGGTAATGGATTCCACAGATCTATGTGTGGCTACTCATATCAGTATTTTTTTTTTTTTGCTTGGTGCATGGGCCTGTCACTGTTGTGGCCTCTCCCGTTGCAGAGCACAAGCTCAGCGGCCATGGCTCACGGGCCCAGCTGCTCCGCGGCATATGGGATCTTCCCGGAGCGGGGCACGAACCCGCGTCCCCTGCAACGGCAGGCGGACTCTCAACCACTGCGCCACCAGGGAAGCCCCTCGTATCAGTATTTTTAAACCTCTCACTTTATCATGAATGATTCATTCACATATCCATCTCTCTCTCTAAGGTTGGAAACTCCTTGAGGATTGAGATCACGTCTCAGTCATTTTTGTATCCAAAGTGCTGTGCAGAGAGCCTGGAACACAGCAAGTTCCCACTAGATGTTCATTGCATAGATGGATGGATGGATGGATGGACAAATGAATGGACAAATGGATGGATAGTTTCTACTGCCTTTTTAGTAGAGATGGGATTAAAAATATAAAGTTTTAACCTTATGTATAACACTGGATTCTTTCTGCTATTGATGAAAAGAGATCCAACTCAAGCTAGCTTAAGCAAATATTTGGTTCATATGGTTGAGAAATTCAGGGATGGAGCAGGACCCAGAGTCTGAAAGGGACTTAAAAAGTGTCATCAGCTCATTTTCCCTCATATGTGCACATGTTCACACTCACTCTCTTTTTTCTCCATCTCTGGTCTCTGGTTTTTTTCTCTTCTCTTTCTCTTGATTATTGGCCTCATTCTTTCCTGCAGCTGATAAGCGTCCTGTACAACTGGAGCCAGGGAGGCAAGACAGCCTCGGGATTACAGCACACCCTAATGACCCCAGGAGAAAAGAGTGAGCTTCTTTTCCTATAAGTTATCTATAAAATCCTAGTGAAGGATTCTAGTAGAGCATTCAATGTGACCGGCTCAGCGGATACTCAGATGGGCCAGACCTGGACCAGTTTCTCACCACTTTGGCCTGGGGAGGAGGGGACAGTGTCCTTTGACTAGTAGGCCCACGGAACCACATGCAGTGAGGGCAAGACAACTCCTGAGTGCAGTAATATGATTTTACAAAGGGGGAATGGATGCTGGGAGGCAAAAGGGACAGATTTCCACCACACCCTGAAGTTCCTTTATGCATGTAAGCTGCAACTTGGCACACTGGAAAATGTGGTAAAGATACCTAATTTTTAAAAGATAGGCATTTAAATATTTGCCAAATAAATTATACAAATAAAAGTAAGAAAAAGACAAGTGTTAGAAAACCTTTGTACGTTTGAATCTATGCCTTTGTTTTAGGATACATCTAATTAGAAGTGTCAAAGTGAAGAGAACTTCTGAATTTTCTTTGCCTCATCAGAAATTAAGTTGATCCAGGAATTTCGCCAGAGGTCGATCACTGGGAATCCCAGGCTTGTTTTCCTATGTGGCACATTACTGGAAACATCTGAAATCAGAGCTGCTTCACAGTTCTCTCTCAAACTTGGCGATTTAAAAATCTCATCTTCAAATGCATTTTCTCAACTTAATTCTCCCATACTACATACTTGGTGGCCCTTCCATTTGTCTGTTTTTGGAAGAACAGTGCCAGGTCTACAAACACATTTTTTGAAAACCTAGGTCTTACCATTTCAAGGCAAGGAGTCCCTGGGTCAAAATGGAACCACAAGTTCCTCTTGGCATCATTCAGTCAAACTTATCATCAGAGGACAGGTATTTTTCTCGGAAATCAGGACTTCATCAAGACCACAGAGTACAAGTGAATCCTGCGATCTACATTTGCAACATTTGCCACCTGGAAACCAGCCCCAGGTAGGCAGGGAGACTGACACTTTTCACTACTCCAGAACCCTGTTGCTTGATACTTCCCTGATCGCCCTCGACACTTCTTGAAAACGGATTTCATTTGCTGTTCTTGAAATGTTGTTTGCACTTAAATCACACGTTCTAAATTAGTCCCTAGTTACTTTAGGGCAGGAACCATGCAGTGTCTTTTCGTATCTTGCACGGTGTTCATGGACCCTCAGAAAAAGACTTAATGAATGAACTGAGATCTTTTTATATCCTTTCAATTCTGTCAGCCCATATAAGACAACTTAAGAGCAAAACTGTGCGGGAACTTTTCCAGTCCATGTTCTTTATTCCAGAATCCTTGAACACAGCTGACATATTCAGAGGTACGTCTGAATTCAGAGGTATAGTGGACAGTTCTCTGGAGCTCCTCCACAGTATTGAAAGTTTTTACTTTGAGATCTTGACCTTCTAACAGTAACAGAGCTTGGGTGGTGACCTAATTGCTGGAAAGATACCCCTTTGGAATGATGGGTAAGTGACAACCAATCATCATTGCAAAGTCTCTGCATAATTGGTATCTGCCCTGTCTAGTTATTCTCATGAAAGGAGAGTTGTCTATATTAAATTTCTGGAATATGGCCTGAGGTGTCTCACATAAGAGTAGTTAGCCAAAGGCTGATCAACTGTGCAGATATAAAGTATATTTGGCTACACTTCAGTGAGGCAATAAAAGGCAATATTTATTTTCAAACTTTTTATTAATTATATCTTATCAATCTCTTTCTCAAGAAGAGACCACTAAGATTCTTCAGTTTAGACATCCTAACTTTGGTCCACTTTACCTTAACTTGGACATTTTTAATATATAAGCTTTCAGAAATAATTACAATTCACACTTCTTTCTCCCTAATCAGAATTTTTTAAATTACACTCTATAATTACAATGTACTATAAGAAAATGTCGAGTGGATAACCCTGTTGCACTGAAATGTTTTTGCTGTAAGCAAGTCTATCCTTTAATGGAATATTTGTCAGCGCAGGTATTCATAGAAGCACTCTCAAGGCATGTGCTCAGAAGTTAGGAAATGATTATATTTCTAAACATAATCTTTTCTAATCATCCCATTTTGTTTTACTTAAAAATAACCTGGGGGTTTCTAAGACAGGCACAATTATTTCTGATCTCGGCTCTGAGGTATCATCATTATAGAAGATGATCTGGGATGGGGGAAACAAACTCATAGGTCGACTTCCCTTCTCTTTCCCTGAAAATCCTCAATCTTATTACAAATAAATACACTAGCAAGGAACTGTCTAACTTTAGCCTCTAGCTTGTTAAAGAAGATAAGATAGAAAGCACTGAATTTACAGTAATATTTAATACTTCGTCCATGCAGTTTTAATACATGGTGATGTTCACCTGTCTGTAGACAAGGCTCAGTTCAGTTCAACAAACTTTAATTGAGCTCCTAAATTATACCGAGAACTCTGCTGAGTTTCAGGGGCACCAGGGTGAAGATGAGAAGGTTTTTGACTTACAGAGCTTACTATATGGGAGACACACACACACACAAAAAAAGCAACCAAATATGCAATTCCAATACAATGGCATAAGTTATGCCCACGTCGATACAGGAGCACAGATGAGGTTGAGGTGTTCTTAGGGGCCTTCTGCCATACACAGTGCCTGGGCTGAGGCTCGGAGAAGTAAGTATTTTGTAGGTGGGAAAGGTGACAGGACAAAGGGAACAACAAAAACAGTCGGTCCAATGCTGTAGGGAGCAGCCTGGTGTTTCTTCAACAAAATCTCTTAAACTGGGGTAGGATAGAGAATAAGGCCAGTGAGTGGCAGGTCCCTCGGGATTTGTGTGCCACAGTTGAATAAGAATCTTGGATTGCTCTGAATAAGAACTAGTCTCCGGCCAGGCCCTGGTCTTCCAGGATGTGAAAGCCATGGGGCCAATCCCAAGCTAAAGTATTGCCTGCACCTTCAGGAACCCTTTGTAACAGCTCCTCCTGCATTCAGAAACCTGTTCCACCCTTGTGTAAAATCCTCAGACCGCGCCTGAAGCTGTGGGTCTTTCTTGCCACCATCGTATTTAAGGAAAGATTATTGAACACTTGCCTCATTTCAGTGATTGCAGAGACAAATGATAAACGGTCAGACCCTGGCCTCAAGAAACTCACAAGCAAGTATTCATCCTGGGTCCCATCCCCTCAAGACTCCGAGGGCACTCCACGGTGGCAATTAGCCAAGGTGGTAAACAAAGCCTGGCAGTGTTAAATGGAGAAGACTATGTTCTCAGTCCTCCTTCCCTTTCCAAGTAACATATATACATTGTGTCAGTGGCCTTCCTAAAAACTCTGTCCCTGTCTTCAGTCTAACCAAGAGAAATACAATTTTCTAATTATTTATGTTTTCGTATTAGCTTTTTCTTCAGAAGCTTTCAGAGTGTTTTAAAACTTTTTAAGAATTTGTGACGTTAGTTCATTTTTATACTAAGAGACAAGGAGGTGGAGAGATGTACAAAGTATGTAAGCTTTTTTGGCAAAATGAAGACTGCTGTTCTGTAGGCATTTTACACCAGGTGGAAGAGGAGAATGGCATTGGCGCCAGAAAGTGGCGGACAGAGTTTGTTAATAAAAATTGTCATATCAATAAACAGTTCCTGAGCATCTTTCAGATTGGAGGTGCTGGGGATCCAAAGCATTTTGATAAGTGGTGTCTGCCCTCAGTGGGCTGACCATCTTACTGAGGGACAGGTAAGCCTGAGGGCAGGAGCTCGGGGGGTCGGATGGAGAAGAAGAAGCACAGAGGAGGGGGTGACGTGAAAGGTTTAGATGGCAAGAGGGTGTGCAGGGAGAACAGTAAGCAGCAACAGCAGGTCTGAGAGGCGTAATGGGATGAAGAGGATACTATGTCATCCAGAGGATGAGCCCATCCACCCTGTTGGCTAAAACCTCAGACCTAGCAGGAACCAGCCATGGCCAAGCAAGTGCGAGCCTTCAGGAGGGGAAAGTTCCTGCCAGTTCTGGCGAGAGTGGCCTGCTCTCTGACCGGCCTGTTGTGCTGTGAGGAGGGGCTTCTGGCTCCACTCCTGGTGGACAGCTCCTCGCTGAGAGGCTGCGGTCTGAGCCAAGGTCCGAGGTTGGCCGTTCAAGCTCCCACTAGCTGGAGGCCTGGTCTCCAGGGTCCGACAACCTCTCACAACTCAACCCAAGCTCTGCAAAGTCATATTAGCTATAGTTAGGGCAACCCTATAATTCATTGAGCAAACCCAGAAAATTCTGAAAGGGAAATAGGGCACCATCAATAACTCAGCACAAACAACAGATTTAAACGGGGACTTTCTTGGCTTGGGACATAGACTCACCTTAGCTGTTGATCCTGAAAACCCCTGATGCGTGGCCAGGCATGATGCCTGCTGTACATTTCTGTCTAATACCCCTTAACAATTCGAAGAATCAGAATGACCAGTAAATGCTGAGATCTGGAAGCCAAGTTTTGCAACTAGAGAGAACCCAAACTGAGGTTTATTTTATTAATCCAAGATATTATAGAATCACTAACCATCCTTAAGTAAACAAATCCCAGCTGCAACTCACCCCAGACCACAACACACAGAGCTTCCATGTGAGAAGCCGTTCAACAGACAAGTCACACTTGCGTGGGGGAGTGCTCCTTTGTAACTTCTGGATTGGAGCTCCTATAGGACCCCTGCTGTTTTCTTTGTCCTCTGTGTTTCCTCTGTCCCTTGTCTCTGCCAGCTGGCAGCCACATAGGTCTTTCCTGGGTGCCCTAGTTCCAATTAAACCAGATGAATAAATTTCGTATATACTATAGCCTGTGATTCAAGTCAGATAAGCCCAAACACATTCTTCAAGTTTGGTAAAAATCTTCCTAGCCATTTTCATCTGATGTGATAACCAATAAACGGATTGCAATTTAATATAAATTATAGATATTATCGAGAAGTAAAAAAAAAGACTCTTTCCCCAAGATCACTGATTTGTGAAGAAAATGTTTGCTTTAGGGGCAGAGCTCAAGTATTACAAAATTAAAGCTTTACATAGAAGCTACGCACCCCTTTTATTTGAGAGATGATCTAGTGTGATAGAAAAACTTAGATTTTGGACTCTGACAGATTTGAGGTTGATCTAGCTATGTGACCTTGGAAATGTTTTTATTTATGAAGGGGACTACCTACTTATTTTATAATTACTCAAAAGAAGTTCCTTACAGAAAAATTTGACTTGAAGGCATGCAATTTAAATTTATGACATTGCTTCAATTGCCAAAATTTGTCCAGATGAGCTAATCAGAGGATTACTGAGCCATCTTCACTGTGACATGAGTTACCATAAACTTTCTCTTGTTATAGAGCTAGACACTTAATGTTACCCAACTCAACAAAAATAAAGAGTATTCTTAAACTCACTGTGCCATGTCACTTCCTGCATGGTGGAACCCATTTGTGGACAAGGCAGATAAAATGAGGATTATTAGAGAAATAGAGGGATGAAAGGCATGCATTGTTTTCCCGAGTCTACGGCAGCAACGGAACAATGGCATTTTCTTATGGGTAGGAACAGGTTTGCTTTCAGAGCACTTCTCTGTATTTTCCTTGGATCCAGGACTTGTCAGCGAGGACACAGTAAAACCCAAGGATAAGACTCAATCAGCAATAACTCAACAACGCTCATAGGAAGGGTGGTTTTCAAAGGCAATTAGGAAGCTGTTTGTAATTTGAGCTTCTAAAACCACCTAGGGAAGTTCACAATTCACCAAGTTGGAGAAAAACATGAGTGTCTCCCTTTGTGACAGGGATGCATAACGTAATGGAAGGCCCCACTGCGGGAGGGCCTCATTCATGTTACTTTATGTTTGGCCCTTATATTTAAGACCCAGAATGGTTTCAATGAAAAGGACTCTAGAGAAGGTTTGTAGTTTGTAGGATTAGCACTCACAGAGTAGATGTCTACACGTGTGGAATGATTTCAGAACAACACTCTTCCCCAAAAACCTCCACTGATGGTTTAGTCCCAAATTTCTAAAGGGTCAAGGCCTTTTACTTGATTATAAGTAGTAAAGTTTATTACTACATATCCTGACTTATTACAATTTAATTTACACCAAACTTTATTTAACATAGGCTTCTCACCAAGAGTATTTGTTTTTCACAAAACTCTAAGAAATGATAGAAAGGCACTATTATTATTACATAAACTTATCATTGTAGATGATTTAGATTAGCTCTTTTGACAGGTGTGGGATAGGGAGATCAATGGTGGAACTGGAGTTGGAGGAGAACACAGAAAAGATTCAAAGTAGCAATGAATATGCCTTTCAACTCAGCAGCTATACTTCTGGAAATGCACCCCACATGAGTACTTACCCAGATGGATTTAAGGATATGTGTATAATGATACTCACTGTTTGGGATCACAAAAAACTGGAAACAAACCAAGAGTCAATTAAAAATAAATTGTGGGGCTTCCCTGGTGGCGCAGTGGTTGAGAGTTCGCCTGCCGATTCAGGGGACACGGGTTCATGCCCCAGTCCGGGAAGATCCCACATGCCGTGGAGCGGCTGGGCCCGTGCGCCATGGCCGCTGAGCCTGCGCGTCCAGAGCCTGTGCTCTGCAACGGGAGAGGCCACAACGGTGAGAGGCCCGCGTACCGCAAAAAAAAATAAAAAGTAAATAAATAAATTGTGGAACATCCGCAAACTGGGATAGTGTGGAGCAGTTAAAAAGAATAGAACTGTGAACTGTAGGCTACTAGGTAAAGATGTTAAGAATAAATTACACATCAGCATGTATAGCATGACCTCATTTCTCATTACACAAAATGAGGAGCTAGCTAGATAAATAATAGATCCTTATATATATCAGGAGAATTTTCAGAAAGTTGCTCTATGCTTACCTAGGGAACAGGCCTAACAGAGTGGGAAGGTGGATTTATACTTTTCATTATGGACATACCGGTTCACATTTTTGAAATTTTTATATATAGTAATAACTTTACTTTTTAAAACAATAATAAAGAAGTTGATTTTTAAGCATGCGCAAAGTTTTATATGGAAGGAAAAAGGAAAAGAAAAAAAGTCATGGAGGGCTTACACGTGCCAGAAACCCAACTCTGCATAAGACATCACATCTAACCTTTATAGCAACTCCATGAGCTAGGATTTTTCTTCACTTTGTGAGTGAGAAGTGTAGGCCCCATAAGACTAATTCGTTACCATCACAAGCTACAAGAATAGATTCAACCCAATTTTCTGAGACCCCCCCCTAATCCCCATGTATGCATTTCCATAGGACACACTGATATGATGACACACAAAGATAATGAGAATAACACCAAACAAAAGCAAAAAGATTCTAGCTTCTGGAATTGGAAACTGAAACCTAAGAGTTGTCCCACAGGGTAAGCCCCACGGTGGAAAGGCCACGCCTTGATCTCTAATGCTAACAAGTAATAATTGTGCTGGTGCACTTGTCCCGATAAATGGCTTTGCAAATATGTTCCTAGGGTTGTTGCATGAAAAAATAAATAAACAAATAAATAAAGGCGAATCAGAATGGAGCAGATCCAAAGAACAAAGTGGGAAAAAAGGATTAAAGAGAGGCAACAATGAGAACTAGCTTTGCCATATTTCAAAAATCTTCTGTTGTTCCTTTCAGGATTCTAAAATGAAAGCAAATTTTTTTTTGTCTTTCAAGGCTAAATGGAAAACTAATTTAATGTTGCCTTTGTTTTACCTTCAAAATAAAATTAAAGTCACTCTTTTATAGAAATGGTTCTCCTTACCAAGGTTAAGAAATCGTTGAACAAAATCCTATGAAATTATTCATTTCTCTGTGATTTTTTTTCTCTTTTGTTCTTCTACAGTTCAGAAAGCTTACTGACTTGTAAGTGACCCCTCATGCTAGTATGCACAATATTTATACATCTATAAGTAATACCCACTTGCCCAGTGGCATTCCACACAGAAAAAATAGAATTTTATGTATCATTAAGCAGTTTCCAAGGTGTCGGCAATTTCATGCAAAGCATCAGGGTAATAACTAGTAGCACTACTTACTAAATAGCAGAGCGTTTGGAAATTTTTAAACCACTGCACTGGATACACCTGGACTCCCTGATTGAACTAAACTCTCCCTCTCCCATCCACATGGGTTCAGCCTCTTTATGATGATTTCTCTGTAGGGAAGAGGGTCTGGGAAAGTGGGGGAGGTCAGAGGCTCCAGCAGTCCCAGTGGCTGTCAGCAGAGAGACCCAGTGACAAGAGCCAGCTGCATGTTTGCAGGACCCATTACAAAATGAAAATGTGGGGCCTCCTGCTTAAAAAGCAAGGAAAATGTGTCATTAAAGGTATTTTTAAAAGTTTTTTCCTTTTTCTCTGTGCTTTCTTTCTCTCGACTTGTCATGGTGTTTGTTACTTGCTATTTAATGTCTTTCTAAGTAGAGAACAATATCAAAAAATTTAGATTATTAGCATGAATTTGACCATTCATCTTTTTATTACACAGTGTGAGTTTTATAAAAGGACATTTAACTCAAATGCAGATTCAAATGCAGACGCATTGAAATTACACAATTCGCTTTTCTTAGTTCATACATGCATACGTATTTTGTTATCATAACACTGGAAACATTGCACAAAACTAACTAAATGCTTTTATTTAACTTCTTGATATGTGCACATTCTACCAACACTTCCTTCCTTTGGCTTACTGATGAATAAGCGAAGACTGAACTATGGGTTGCCCTGTCTTTCCCTTTCCTTCTATGTCATCATTTTCAGCATAAGTGGGTGGCTAATACAAGGAAGTAACAGATGTTAAGAAAGAATCTCGAAGATTCCTTGGACTTTCATGTTCTTAGAACATCACTGCTTTGTTTCAGCATTAGAAGCAGGTTCCATACTGAGTTTGAGTCTAACTGAAGTTCCACACACTGTGAGTCCACCAAAACTCTGTGCTTACTGGGCATTGTCAATACTATATGAGAATGCAGAAGAAAGGAATGGTGACACTCAGATTGTGTGTATTTCCTTTGTTCAAGCTCATGCTCCATTGCCCCACTGGACATAATAGAAAACACAAGTTCAAAGATAAAATTATTAAGAATTTAAAAATAGCAACAGGAAAGTAGTGAACCAAGCATTGAGCCTTCTGAGTGGGAGGCCCTTTGTGACTGCACAGGTCAGACGGCCATGAACCTAGCCCAGCTTTTGAATCACCGAAGGCAAGACTATGTCCCTTCCCATGACACAGCAACATCCAGGGAGGCTACCTCTGCAAAGGGAGAGATGGGGGCTGGGGGGAGAGTGAAAGAAGAGAAAAGTCCCACACCCCAGAAGAACTGGATAATAATACAGCAAAAATGTCATTCTAGTCCACTCCCAGCCTAGACTAGTTAAGATGGTCAAATTGGCCAATATTTTGCCAGAGCATTCAAGACACTTTCTGGCCCCTCACAAAATAAGAGTTTGTTGTCAGTGCTATTTCCAGGCAATATACAGTTAAATATATTTTTCAAGCACAGAAAGATTTTCCAATATATTATAATACAATCAGTGGCAACAATTCTCTTCTATCCTGGGTTGACAGTTACACTGTGCTAAAATGTCAAATGTGTATGAAAGACCCTCAACATTTATGAAGGATATACCCCAAGTCCTTAATAATCCCTAACTAGAGAAAATGGAATGATCCTGGATGTTCCATAAATTATTTTCTGTGCATGTGTTCACACCACAAATTTATTGCCTTTTCACCTGTCACTATGTCTGTTTCTCGTTCATTGGGTATTGTTACATAAATAAAGCTTATTTTTACTTCTTAAGAGTTACTATATTAAATAGTGAGTAGAAAAACACAAAAATGATTTACTTTCACAACCCAGAGGCACAGATCATGTGACTAAATTTGGTGCCTCAAAAAAATTGCAAATGACTACATACCCTAGGCTGACTAACTAAAATGGCAAGTGTTAAATCTTCAGATGCCCAGGACATGCTTTCTATTTCTACATCCATCAGACCTAAAATGTATACTAAGTCTTCCTAAGGGACTTGCAAAAAGTAAAGACTGTTTGCTTCTGATAGGACTTGAGGCTTTTATAACAATTTTTCTAGAACCTACACTCTTCTCAGGTATGAAGCCTTTGATTACTCTGCAGGAATCCTAACTGATGCTTACAAACTTTTTTTTAAATGTTTTAAACTTTAGTACTATTAATTTTTAGCTAGGGTAAAGGCAAGCCCCCATAACAGAGGCATCAGGAAAGTCACTAAGTTACGAACACTGTAAATCATAGCGACACTCTCTATTGATTTGTTCACTCCTTAATTGAGCAACTATTTTCCTAGCACTGTGTTAGATGGGAGGGATGCAACAATGAATAAAAGAGGTGCGATGTGTGCTTTAAGGAGCTTAGGGATCGGTGAGGAAGATAAACATTAAACAATATACCGCCAACCTAAGTACTTACCTGCGTGTGTGTGTGTGCACAGATGGCACTTGCATCAGATAGGTGAGGAATGGAAGGTAAAATTAAGGCGTGCAAGTGGTGTCAGGGAAGGCCTAGAGGAAAGAGAGGGAATCACAAGGATGGGTAGGGAATCAGAGTTGGAGATTTTTCCACGTCAAGGTAACAGTGTGTGTAAAGTGCTATGCAGAAGGCCTTTTAAGCCACACTAAGAATGTTGGACTTCACCCCAGGCAGTGGGATCTCAGAAAGGCATCTCAGAGGAGGTGGTACCACTGACACACTAGGTCTTGCAAAACGGTGACATAGCAAGTATATTGTGGTTCAACGTAATGTATTGGACCAAAGCTCACAAAGCCAGGAATCTATCCTAGAAGAGCTTTCAAAACCTCTGTCCCTTGGCATCTTGGTTTCTCTTTCTAAAATGGAGCAAATATCAACTGCTCATTCTTAAGAGAGCACTTCATGCCATACATTAAGTTTCATTGCCTGAGGTGTATAAAACTGCTTAAACTGACGAAAGAACTTAATCAGATTACATTATTAATATATTATGAGTTATAAGCTACAGATGTAAGGTTAAACAGCAAGTTAGCTCGCTTAATATTCTCCCAGATAATAGACATGAAAATTAACTGAATAAAGGCCAAACAGTGAGCCACAACTCTTAAGATCTCATCTCTTAGTAGAAGGGCTGCCCTCAACGTAAGATCTGGTATCTGTCATAGAAAAGTCACTGTGATGTAAAATGTCTGCCTCTTGGCTCCTTGGGGTATAATGCCATCTTCACTAGGGTTTATTAGTTCTTTCAGTTTATAGTCTTTTTCAGTATACCTGTTACTTAGTTGTCATTCTCAGCCAGGTTCTGATGGATGCTAACGGAAGAAATGTGGGCACCAGCTCTCTCAGTTAAAAACAGTAGGATCTTTCAGTTACAATACACCATGAGTACCACTCTACTTAGCACCAAATTAGTCTCTAAATGCTCTGTTAGTGTTGCTTTTGACTCCTTAACAGACCATTCTCATAACTGCTGTAGGTCTGGACACATAACTATGCCCAGAATGATATTCATGGATTAATCTCGAGACCATGCCCAGACCACTGCAGCCTCTTCTTAATAGTGTGTTGTGCTCACATTTGCTTCTTGGTCACATCACCATGGAAGGCAAGCAGAAATGGATCAGGTTCAGTATTTTCAGGCCAAGGTGAAAGTGTAAAAATAAAGTACTGTAGTGACCACAGCTGTGGGTCTGCAGAAATCATTTCCAGCAACAAACTTTGGTACTGATTTTAGCTAACTAAAATTTCATAGTTTAAATTTTATTTCGTAGTTGAAAAACTTGGTAAATGAATCCTTTTATTAGACTCCAACAAATTAATTGACTATTTAACAATAGACTCATACAAAATTTGACTTGAGTGAATTCTGTATTTCACACCAGGATAATAAGCATAGTCAATATTTTGTTAAGATTAGAGTAGAAAGCATGTTTAAATGCTGTCTTTCTGATGATCAGTTGCAAAAAGACAATTCAAGCCTTTGCTAATTGTTCTTCCTTGCTACAGGTTTTGGTCTTTAAAGCAGTCAGAAAAAAATTCTACCTACTTTATCATCTGTCATGATTTCTACTGAACTCTTTTGCAAGATTTTATTACTCCAGTCTCAGGAGGTGCCCTCTGAAAAACATTTCCATGAAAAAAGAGTTCCATGGTCAAATAAGTTAGGGAAAGACTAAAATTATGTCACTCTTTGGATAGTCACAACAGATAGTAGCATGGTAAAATCACTGAGAAGTCCTATAGTGAAGAAATTTATGTCATTTCATTTCATCCATAGACGCCACAAACTATCTGACCACAAAACCCTATTGTCAAATACCACCTGTTAACATCCTGTGGAACAATAATCCATGGAATGGCCTTTGGAAAGGATGTGTCTGAGTAAGGAGACAGCAAACAAAGCCAAGGTACTTTCTAACCGTCTGCTTTAATAAATAAATACCACACTTCAGTTGTACCATTCAATTGCCTAAATATTAATCCATTCTAAAGGTATAAATTCTTAACATTCACTATGTTACACTGATGTTTTAGTCATTGAATATAAGAGCTATGTCAACACCGTATCTACTGTTAGGAGCTTCTAGTATTCTTGGAAAGAAGAGATCTATCTCCTTAAAGGAAGTTGCACAGAAAGGCCACATGTAATTATGTAAAAATTAGTGAGGCAGAAATAAGTACTATGGGAGTTGAAAGGGGGAGGGCAACTGAATGTACATTATCCACTTTTAGAGACAATGGCAAAACATACACACGCTTTGTTCCCTTCTGCCTGTCATTTCTCTTTCTTGCTTTCCCAGAGACACTGAGAATACAAAATGTGTTATTTCTTCTCTGCCCACAGCTCTGGCAGGTTGGGATCCCTACATTGTAAAGCCAAAAGACATTCAGTATTAGAGTTTATTGTCAGGAAGTCACAGATCTCAGAGCCAGGGTAGAAGGAAACTCGCCCTCATCTAAGCTTGCCTCCCCCTAGCACCTCCACCAAAGGTCTCCTTGCTCCTACCCGGGCCCCCTTGCTCACAGTTCCCCAGGCAGCAGCCAGAGTCATTCTTTTCAGATGTAAATTTGACCAGGTCTTTTTCCAGTGGTTTCCTGTGACTGGCTACCAAACCTGCGGTGATCTAGCCTAATACTTCCCCTCTGTGTTTCTAACCGCTCTCCTGGCTCGCTGATCTCCAGCACCACTGGCATCTCCATGTCCCTCCTTCCTCAGGGCCTGCGTACTCACTGCTCCTTTTCCCAGGGCATTTCCCCTCACACCTTCACGTCTCTGCTCATCTGCTCTCTCCTCAGAGACGCCTGCCCCAGGTCTTCATCTAATATAGCAGTGTCATTCTCCACCTCACTCCCACTGCATCCTCCATTCACCTCACCCGTCTCTCCTTGTTCTTGAATAGGTTTATTGCTATTTTTTAAATATTTATCTATCTACTTGTTTACCTCTGTGAGGGCAGGGGCATTATTCTGTATTTCTGTTTCGGCCAGGCATATTTTAGGCACTCCATAAGTGTTTGTTGAATGACTGAGTCAATCGCTGAATGACTGGATGATAAATTTACAGTAGAATAAACCTGCACAGAATAAATCTGCGGTAGAATATATGTTAAAGAATAGCTGGGTGAATTAGAAAATACACACTTTCTCATCAAAATCCGGTGGGTGACTAACTTCTGTGTTGGCACAGGAATTTCAAGAACTTGCCCTGGAGCGAGTCTGGCACTTACAGCCGGATGGCCTTGTGTAAGTTACTCAGCTTCTGTGTGTCTCAGGGGTTTTTTCCTGTAAAAAGGGAACAATAACTATCTGGCAGGTTTCCTGTGAGGATTAAATGAGATAATGTATAGGAAGCCCATAGGCCAAGTACCTTCCACAATGGATGGTAACTATTATTAATTCCCAAAAGCCTGTTTTACAGAGTTTCTTTAAATAGAAAGGTATCTTTTACTAGTTCTTAGAGAAAACCCTTTGGCCTGTTAATACATGAGAAAATAATCAGCTATTCACGAAACATATGGTAATTACCATGCAAAGAAATATTTTAGATTATCGTTTTGAACTATCTAGACAAAAAAATCCTCAGCATTCTGAGCATATAAATATATGACACATCCCCTTTCCACTGATGTTTTCGACTTCTTGGAGATTTCTTAGCTTTCCAGGAGAAAGCTATATAAAGAGTTGGGTTGTTCTTAATAACTTTGATTTTGAAATAGTTTAAGACTGAAGAATTTGCAAAAATAGTACAGTTTCCATGTAACCTTCACCACACTTCCACCAATGATTATATCTTATATAACCATAGTGTAGTCTCAAAACGAAGAAATTAACACTAATGTTAATGTATCTGAGTTAATGGCGCAATTCCATTAACTCAGATACAAACCTTATTTGAATTCACATGAAGGATTTTTTAATCTTAGGGTTAGGAGCTAATTAGGATCATATCTTGGCTCCATTAATCAGGCAAATGAGACACTTACATATTAGTGTATGAAAACCATAAATTATACAATTCCTTTCATTTTCAAAGAATTTTAGAATTTAAAAAGCTATAAGTTCCAACCTACCTAGAAGTCTGGTCTACTATTCTGTAAAAGCAAAACACAAAAGCCCTTCACAATTTCAAAGGGATGTAGACAAGAGTATCCCTGATTTTAATCTCTAAGGTCAAAGCCCTTCTTTCCCTGAAAAACTAATTCCTCCTTTTCTACCAGCTCTGGATATTGCTGTTCATCAGTACTGGAGGGGAAATAAAGTCGAGGGCAGGCCCAGAGTTCAAGAAGCGTTTCAACTCCAGCTAGATGATTATTAGGGCAGAGGTGTACGGGAGACCCAGATATGGATGGAGGGAAGCCATCCCTTGTGCCTAGGGAGGGCCCGCGTGTTCTGTGCTCCCTCAGCCTGTGCAGGTGCAGAAGCCACCTGCGTCTAGCTGGACATACACAAGGGAACACATCCCAGCTGTCCCTCACCCAAACCAAATTCCCCTTGCCCCACAGCCTCCCTGCCCCCAACTTTTGGAAAGGATGCATTGGAGCAAGGCGACATCTCCCAGATCTGAATGTGAACAAATCTGCATCAAGTTAGTCAATTTGATGGAGCAGAGAGAGGTACAAAAGTTTTTTAAAGGAAAAGAAAATCTAAAAGTAAAAAACACAAAATCAACTACAGGTGAGGCACTAACATGATTTTGTTTATCTTATTAACTAAATGTTTTCTGCTTTTCTCTTTTGTGTAATCCCACCCCACAGGGTAGTCCACTTGGAGTATCAAAATGTGGCTTTATAGGGCTTCCCTGGTGGCGCAGTGGTTGAGAGTCCGCCTGCCGATGCAGGGGACACGGGTTCATGCCCGGTTCTGGAAAGATCCCACATGCCGCGGAGCGGCTGGGCCCGTGAGCCGTGGCCACTGAGCCTGCGCGTCCGGAGCCTGTGCTCTGCAACGGGAGAGGCCACAACAGTGAGAGGCCCGCGTACCGCAAAAACAAACAAACAAACAAAATTGTGGCTTTATATATGCCAGGTTTGAGATACCCATTCTTTGTAATTAGAGTGTCTTGGGACTGAGAGCATAGCTTTTCGTTTCAGGTCTACCATGGTTGAAATTTGGGTTGTTTATAAGATTTTCCCAAAGTGTGATAATCTTGTTCCAGAGAATAAAACAGATTGAGCATGGGAAAATTATGTCAAACAATGTCCTTCTTTCCTTAACACATAGAGTAGACAGAGAAAGAGCACAGAATTTGGAACCAAAGGACATGGGTTTAGTTCTAGCCCCATAATTTACCAAATGTATAAACTTGAGCAAATCTTACCCTGTTTCCTCGTCCATAAAATGGGTAATATGAAAATAACAGGATTATTATAAATATATAGGGTTGTTTGGAGAATCAAATAAGATTATGAATGTGAAAATCCTTTACAAATGAAAGAGTGCTATAGGTATGTTACTGTTGCTATGTTACCTGGAAGAAATACATGGTCAAAAATCCTATTTAAATCCATCAGAACATTTTTATAACAGAACTTTGAATACCATTGTAATGAAATGATTTAATAGATAAGCTTCTCTTTTCTTTTCCTTTCCTTTTTCCCCCCTTTTTGTATAGAGAAGGGACGGAAGTCATTTTTCTTCATAAAGTTCTTCTTAAAGAAATCTTCATAAAGTTTCTCTTCCTAAAGTTCACGAAGTGTGTAGTGTTATTTTTCTCCTCATGAATATTCTTTATAAAACTGTTCCCTGGGTCTTGCCATTGTGGAAAATCTGGAGGGAAAACCTAAAACCGGCCTGCAACAGAGTTTTCATAAGTCTTCATGGTAATGAGAAAAATAACCACAACTTGGTGAGCTAAATTAATTAAATTTACATGACTGTCATTTATCCTGAGATTATGTCCTTCTTACATTATTTCGTGTAAAAATCTCCTTTCTCTTGTGAAATGATGGTGATAGTGGATGGCAACTGTTTTGTTTGTTTTCAATGTCCTTACTCTACAAAATAAAAAGTTGGCTACCCTACGTCAGGTCCCAATTATTTTTTGAAATGGGACTGGCCCCTAACATGCCAGTCTCTGGGAACCCTTGGCCTAGAAGGTTAATTGGAAATGGCAGGGATGGCGGTGGGGAAGCCAGTTCAGCTGCCTGTGTTTTGCTCCCTTCCCCAGAGCCCGCGGGGCCCACTGCCCCACATCCGGGCTGTCGCCAGTCCCTGGCTGTGTATCTGCGTCCCAGCCCCCCGGCTCTTCATCCCTGTCCGCTTCCCGCTCCCAGCCCCTCCTAGCTGGCGTCATCCTTCCAGACACAGCTCCCTAAGTTTGCCATGTGCAGTGACCCTGGGTTGACCCTGAGCCATGATACAAACTATGGGATTGTAATGAATCTCTAATTACCCACAGTACCTTCATGAGTCGTCAGCCCTGCTGCTCAGCTATATTCCTCAGCAATTTGGTCATTACCAAGAATTCAGAACACAGCCAAACTCTGTGCCCGGAAGCTGGGAGCCCTCACAGTCTCTGCCAAGTGAGGCTGGCTCTGCAGGCTTCTGGGAATGACAGGGTGATTTCCTCCCTCGTTATGAATCAGAGAAGGTGTCTGAACATGAATCATGCAGCTCTGCGTGGGGACCTTGTCCTGACTTTTATTTATTCCAGTAGGTCAGACTGAGTGGATGCTCAGGAACTTGGGGAGACTGGTAGCATTTTTAATTTCATGTGATAATTCCAAAATTCCACATCTTATCTTCAAGCCAAAAAGAGATATCAGCAGACTTAATAAAGTGATAGCAGCAGGTCTTGCTTGATTTTCCTGCAGAAAATGTCATATCTTACTACTGGGGCAAATAGCTTCATAATACGATGGTAATAATAGCTCCCCCATGTGCCAGGCATTGTGCTAGAGGCTTATATACCTTAGGTCTAATATTGACTAAAACAAGAACAAAAACAAACAACAGCAAAGACATTTTACACACAAGGAAACTGAGCCTTGAGTGGTTAAGTAAAGGTTAAGTTTCCAACTCATATAGCTAGAAAGCAACAGTTTGCCTTGCTCCAAAGCAGATGTTCTTTAGGAGCATTTAACAGATGGAACTAGAGAGAAATGACTGGTCTTAAAGGGTAGATGGACTTTTAATTCACTATTAGCTTCCAAGTGAAGAATGAGTCCTAGTTTTCAAAATAACTCACAGAATTTTATTTTTTTAAAGACTAAATGAGATATCAGCATGAAAGTACTGACTTAAGAAAAATTAGCAAAACACTTGAGAAAGTGCTCTACTAACTCAAGAAATCAGTTCAATTCAAATATCCATGGCACAAATAGTAAACATTCTCTTCAATATTTAAATATCCTTTTGCCTGTGTCAGGAACTGGGGAAATAAAGATGACTAAGACAGTTCCTGCCTTCAGGAAGCTCAGAGATCATTATTGTTGCTGTTCTTATTTCCTACTTAATATAGTGTTAAACGTTATATTTTATTTATTTATTTATTTATTTATTTATTTTTGGCTGTACGGCACAGCTTGTGGGATCTTAGTTCCCTGACCAGGGACTGAACCCGGGCCCTCGGCAGTGAAAGTACAGAGTCTTAACTACTAAACCACCAGGGAATTCCTTTTCAAAAAAATTTTTTTTTTAATTAATTAATTTATTTTTAAACATTTTATTTATAAAGTATCATAATCAAAAAAATTTTTAGAGTAAATTACTAATATTTCTCTGGCTTTCTAAATGCAAGGCTTGTCATAGCATGAATGATGTTACACTGTTCAACTAGTGTGGGTAGAAAATGCTTATTAACACTTGATACCCAGGTTATGTCCAATAACCTGTGTGAAAAAAATTTTCAAGGAATAAATGTATGTGTTCAGTGGTTGTGTCTTGAAAAGCAGAAATTAATAAGCCACAGGAAATGGTCTTGGCCACATTTCTGAAGCCAGCCTGTTTTCCTAGATTCAGGAGATGTTTTTAATACATAGTGTCTTGCAGTCCAATTAATTCCTTGAATTTGCAGGTAATTTGTATTTTTGTTGTACAACAAAGCTTTGTGGTTAAGATAGTAATACTCTGTTCTTGGGACTTACAGCCTTCTCCTACCTCCAAGGTCAGGCCACAGAAAATAACTTTCTTCTTAGGGAACAATTTCATAATTAAAACCCAATTAAAACCCATAGTTCCTAAACCCAGAGTCTCTGAATCATGCTATCTCTCACCTCGCCAATAAAACAACAGATGGTTTGAGCTAGCAGGGAATTCGGAGATAGCTAACACTCTCATTTTACAGATGAAGAAAATGACGCACGGAGAAGTGATGTAACTTCAAAGACACATTGGCACACAGAATGCTAATGGGGTATAAGCATACTCTATCCAGGGTAAGAAGTTTGCATTACCCTACTTTTGAAGGTTTGTTCCTGCTGTGGTATTGCCCATATGTCTCTGCAAAGTTGACTACAGTCTTATCTATCTAAAGGAAGGCCATTTCTCAGGCAGGAAGACTGTTAACATTTTAGGAATATGGGTCCAACAAAAGGATAATTTAGGACATGTTTACATAGATTCCTGCCATTTGAATATAAAGTAGCGTCCCTAAATCTTTTTAAGCATTACAGTTAGTAATAATACCATTTACTGAGTGTACCTTATATGTCATATATTATATATATGCCTTCTATATGTCATGTATCCCTCATCTTCTCACTATCCAGGATGTATTATGAATCCCATTTTACAAAATAAAGAAACAAGTAATAAGCCGAGAGTCAGAGCAGCTTGCAGCTAAACTCAGCTTCTTTTTCCATCTGCCTCTAAAGCTCGGGCTCCTCCACCACCCTGATATGTGAACACAAGTGCCATAATCAGACGAGGAAGAGTAGTCTTACCCCATTTCAAAGTATGATAAAATGTCTGTATCATGAATTTAAGGCTGGAGGAAGTTTAGTCAAAACATCCTTAATTAAGTCTCTACCTGCAAGGGCTTCACTGTGGATCACGGTGCTCTCCGTCTCACCACAGCCACTGAGTCAACAAAAGTATTCGTCTACAGCTCGAGAAGAAGGAAACACCTCCAATCTTGCTTCCAGATCAGCTTCAAAAGAATAAGAAGTAACCACTGAGTAGGGGGATCTCTCCAGGCAAGTATTTGCCTTTAGGAAGATTCTTGTCTGCTATTACTACATTTCTACTTGACTGTTTGAGCCTAACTACAGAAAGTACTTATTAAAATTCACACATACAGCAAAGAGGGCTAAAGAGGATTGGTTGTTCCATTTTTAGTCTCTCCAGCACTCACCTGGACTGAAGAAAAGAGACAATGGGCCTTCCTACAACTCTGCTGGAAAAATGAAAGAACACAACTACATTGTTAAAGAAGTCAGGTAACTGTCTAAAATGAGGCAGCTGACAGGAGTGAGCCAATAGAATACATGTGGGTGAGTTTCGTCCTAGTCACACATTTGTGCACAAAGTATAAGGCTTCTAAGGATTTCCCTGTGTTATCCAGTACCTTGCACTCATCCTTAAAAAAACTTTTAAAGGAGAAATGGACAAGTTTCCGTAGGTAAGGGAGGCCTATTTGTGATAATAATAGTAGTAATAACCAAAATGTGCATAAAACTTGCATGCTTAAAAGCTTTCCTAGACAATATCATGGTGTGCTTAAGCTTCTGGGCTCTGGAGTCAGATTTACCATTCTGGAATCCCAGATCCACCACTTCCAATTGTGTGACTGTGGATACATTCCTAAACCTCCTGAGGCTGTCTCAGTTTCTTCTGTAACCCTGGGATAATAATAATAATACCTATTTCATGAAGTAATTATGAGCATTAAATGAATTTATGTGTGAAACACTTTGAAAGGTGGATGGTAAAGTAAGTGTGCGATAAATGTTGTTCTTATGGTTTTTGCATTTTGTTTTGTTTCAAGTAGTCCTTTAACAAAGCTAGTACATAGTGGAGCCAGGACTTGAACAAGAGGGAAAATAGACATTTTGCATGTTGCATCTTAGTCAACATGAAGAATTGACTAAAGAGAGACACGAGTGGCAATAGGGAAGCAAGAGAGGTACATACTGCAGGGCCAGGTTAGAGATGATGGTACTTTGAAGCAGAGCAGAAAAAGGTAAAAGAGGTATTAGACTTGAACAAGAGGGAAGACAGACAGTTTGCACTGAAGTGCCCTATGCAGTCTCCTGTGTCCTGGTGTTAGTCTGAGTGTGAACAGGGAAGCCACTCTGCGAAGCCAGGAAACCATGCTTGCATCGGTAACCCCCTCATTTACTCCAGCGTTTGGGAGTTGAGTCGTCAGCTAAGATCTCCTCAGTGAGGTCTTGGTGGAACCATCAGTCACAGTCCAGTGGCAATATTAGGAGGAATTACTTTTGACAGGCTTCCTGCCATTTGATATTTGCAGAGTGTTTTGTAATCTCCTGGTTACCCTCCACCCACCCGCTGGGACCTAGAGAGGTGACAAGCTTTTCTTCCTCTGAACAAGTGTTCCCAAATTAAAGGAGCAACAGAGTCAGTAATAAGAAAAGAACTCAAAGGAGTTTTTCACCTTTTTCCTCAAATCCATCCCTATGCTAAAAATTATAATAGTTGATCTCTGAAAGACTGAGAGAATAATGATAATAATTATTTTAATAATTTAACAATAATTATTTGTTGAGCACTTGTAATATAGTAGACACTGTTCTAAGCTTTGTGTATGTGCTGACAATAATCCTATAGTGTAAATATTCTTCTTCCTTTTATTTGACAGATAAGGAAATCAAGGCATAGAGAGATTAAATATTTTGCCCCAAATCTCATGACTACTGAGTGGTAGAGGATTCAAACCCAGTCTCACTCTAGAGCTATGCTCTTCACCACCACCATGCTATAAGTGCAACCCTGCCTGCACCCATGACCCGATGTACTCATTTCATATCTTCCAGCACCCTCCCTTTTGTATGAGAAGCCAACTAGTGAAGTTTTGCATGAAAACATTACAAACACACAAAAATGCAGATGGAGTCACTAAGATAAGGTGGCTTTCTGAGAAGCTCCCCATCCATTACTTTCATAAATTGGCCATTGTCTCAGGTCTCCCTTATAAGGTCAGGAACCTGATTTTTCCAGCACACTAAAAAGGAAAACATTTATTAGGAGTGAACTCACATGAACTAAATTTTAAAGGATTAGAGGACAAACCAAAATGTCAAAATATTAATCTGTTCTAACACAAGTACATGTTTATTGAATGCCTAGGTATTGGTGATACCATGGTGATTCTAAGATCTCTGAATAAAATCTCTACCCTCATAAACCTTATATTCCAAATGAAGGAGACAGATAATAAAAATGCATATGTCTATAGATTGATCATACAGAAACAGTTAAGAGTAAGTGTTATGAAGAAAAAATAAAGCAGGGAAAGAAACAAAGGGTTGAGGGATCTACTTTAGATTGAGTGCACAGCAAAGAACTTTCCAAGGGGGTGATATCTGAACAAAGACCAGAGTAAAATAAGGAAGCAAGCCAAGTGGACATAAGACCAGTGTTCAAATAGAGGAAAGGCCTCGTGATGGGAACATGATTGACATGTTTGAGAAACAGGAGACCAGTGTGACTGGAGTTCAATGGGCAAGGAGGAGAATGGTAAGATGATTTGGGAGAGGCAGTCAAGGGCAATATCACAAAGAGTCTTAAGGCCATGGTAAGTAATTTTGGATCTTATCCTAATGTGATAGAAGGTATTAGAGGGTTTTGAAGAGGAAAATGATATGCTCATATTTGCTTCTGAAAAGGATCACTCCAGCTGAGAACATGGAATTCTTAGTCAACATGAAGAACTGACTAAAGAGGGACACGGGTGGCAATAGGGAAGCAAGAGAGGTATGTACTTCAGGGCCAGGTTAGAGATGATGGTACTTTGAAGCAGAGCAGAAAAAGGTAAAAGAGGTAATAAATGGTGGGATTTAGAATGTATTTTGAAGAATGCAGTCAAAGTTTGAGGCCTGACCAATAGGTAAATAGAGATGCATATTTGGGTAAAACAAGGCAATCAAGATTTTGGTTTTGGACATGATGAGTTTAGCATTCCTATTAGACATCAAAAGGCAGATTTTGAGTAGGCAGTTGGATAAATAGTCTGTAGTCTCTTATCAACAGGGGAGAGGTTGGGACTGAAGATAAGAATTTGGGAGTCATCAGTAAATAGGTGGTTTTTAAAGCCATGGAATTGAATTCAACCTCTCAGGATGTTGAATGAAGACAGAGAAGAAAAGAGATCCCAAGATCGAGGTCTGAAGCAACTCCAATTTAGAAGCAGGAATACAGAGAGTCCAGCAAAGGAGACTGAGGAAGAACAACCAATGAGGCAGGAGAAAAATCAGCAGCACATGCTGTTCCTGAAACCCAAGGAAGAAACCATTTCAAGATGGTGGGAGCACTAATTATATGAAAAGCCTTCTGAGGAGTAGAGTTCATACTCTAAGGATCAAGATTTGGCCAGTGGCTTAGGCAACATGGAGGATATTTGTGACTTTGGCAAGAGAGAATGCAGTGAAGTGCTGGGAAAGATAGCTTAGCTGGGGTAGTGGGGAAGTGATAAGGTGAGGAAGCAGGTAAGGTGAGGATGAATCTTGTAGATGATACCATCCAATCAATGTAGTCAAGTCTTACTGGCCTAGAAGTCTGTATTTTGCACCATTGTATGCTGAATTTGAGGTTTAACTTCAAATGGGCAAGGGTTCAATGGGCAAGGAGAAGAACGGTAAGATGACTGGGAGAGACAGTCAAGGGCAATATCACAAAGGGTCTTATAAAGTTATAAGGCCATGATAAGGGCAGTTTTATTTCTCCTAATTCCAGTTCCTTGAGAGCACCTTGATGTCTCCTTTAGGAATCAACTACAAAATTTCATTGTTAGTCTGACAGATATAAAATATCAAATAAAAACATATAAGAATAAACAATCACTGTTTTTGAAGAAAGATCAGGAAAAGAAAGAAGCAGAATTATAAATTATTTTAAAGAGCTATGATTTAATTCTCTTGGATAAAAAATTTCATGACAAGAAACATTTCTATGAATTATATAAATCCATGTAAAACCCTAGTACCCCAAACTCAGTATGTATTCACTGATATTGTTAGTAATTGATGACCATGATGATAATGGTGATGGTGATTCTTTAAAAAGTAATTATATTAGAGCAAATAAAGATGAAATATCTTTAATATGAAGAACAGGCAAGAATTCAGCCAATAAATTATTAACTTTCTCTAAAAATCTTAGGAAAAAATAAACAGACCTCACTGAGCAAATAGACTGCCAAATCTTACAAGGAAAGGTGCCAGACTTACTGATTAATGAATTGTCTGGAGGTACACTTTTTAAAAAATTTTTTTATTTTATATTGGAGTATAGTTGATTAACAATGTTGTTAGTTTAATCTTTTTCCACTTATGTTATTACAGAATATTAAGCACAGTTCCCTGTGCTATACAGTAGGTCCTTGTTGGTTATCTATTTTAAATATAGCAGTGTGTACAAGTTAATCCCAAATTCCCAATCTTACCCTTCCCCCACCCTTCCCCGCTAGTAACCATAAATTTGTTCTCTAAGCCTGTGAGTCTGTTTGTTTTGTAAATAAGTTCATTTGTATCATTTTTTTTAGATTCTGCATATAAGTGGTATCATATGATATGTCTTTCTCTGTCAGATTTACTTCACTTAGTATGATAATATCCAGGTCCATCCATGTTGCTGCAAATGGCATTATTACATTTTTTTAATGGCTGAGAAATATTCCATTGTATATATGTACCACATCTTCTTTATCCATTCATCTGTTGATGGACATTCAGGTTGCTTCCATATCTTGGCTATTGTAAACAGCATTGCAATGAACATTGGGGTGCATGTATCCTCTCGAACCATATTTTTCTCTGGATATATGCCCAGGAATGGGATTGCTGGATCATATGGTAGCTCTGTTTTTAGTTTTTTAAGGAAACTCCATACCTGGAGATATGCTTTTTAAAAAATAAATTTATTTATTTATTAATTTTTGGCTGCATTGGGTCTTCATTGCTGGGTGTGGGCTTTCTTTAGTTGTGGCAAGTGGGGGCTACCCTTCGTTGTGGTGCATGGGCTTCTCTTGTTGTGGAGCACAGGCTCTAGGCACACGGGCTTCAGTAGTTGTGACGTGTGGGCTCAGTAGTTGCGGCTCACGGGCTTAGTTGCTCCGCGGCATGTGGGATATTCCCGGACAAGGGCTCGAACACGTGTCCCCTACATAGGCAGACGGATTCTCAACCACTGCGCCACCAGGCAAGCCCGGAGATACACTTTTCATGTCCACCTTTCTGGGACTATCACCATATACATTTTTTTGTTTGTTGGTCTTAAAGTAAAATTGGGTCCAATCAGTTTTGAAGCATCTTGCCAGTAGATATTGTGAATTTGAAGACACTGAATTATTTTTAAAAGTCTGATTTATCATTATATAAATGTTAAATTATGTATAATATCTTTGAAGAACTTATGAAACAGGAAGTTAATTATTGTTCATAAACTGAAGCTGGAAATTCAAGGACTTAGATATACTCAGAACATTAGGTAACATGTAGTGACTATCCCAGAGGCAACGGTATATAACAGAAAACTACACTTTCCAGTCCACCTGAAGATAAATGGGTTTGTGTGCCTACTGATGGTCTGTGAAATGTGAACAGAAGTGACATGAGTTACTTTAGAGCTGAGGCAGTGATATGCCCAGTGTGGTCTTCCATCTTCCGTTCTTTTGCTTTAGCAAATGACAAAGTTATGAGCCAAGGTGGTGGAACCTATATCCGCCTGGGTAATTCCATGCAGCAGAGCTCTCCACTAACCTGCTCAAGACAAGTAGCATGAACAAGAAGTAACATGTAAAATATTCAGGGTTAATTTATTATTGCAACATCACTTAACCTAACCTGACTAATAGTGCCCACAACAAGTGAGATATTGTAACCCAATTCTACTAAGGTAAAGAGAAGGGAAGTTCTAAAGACCTGGAGAGGGACAGGGGCCTAGGACCTTTACAGCATGAGAATCCAAACTAAAGGCCTCTACACAAAGATGAGACTACATAAAGATGACTCCTTCTGTCAGTGAACTAAAAATACATGTGTCCCACAGAAAGAGATGTTGAGGATGCATACTGATCATGGCCTTGACTCTAGGAGAAGCAGAAAACAAAAAGAAAATAGTGCCCTCTGGGATTCCCATCCTCCTCAGGCTGCTGTCATGTAAGTTTGGGGCTAGAATTTTACCACCTATTTAGCCACATAAAATTTCCCAGCTGAAAATTCTGTTAAAGGGTTCCTAAGTTAGTAACTACCTCAGATACCTGGCAGAAACAAAAGCAAATCCTTTCTCAAGGAGCCAGTTATAAAACCAGACCTTAAAGAATTCCATCAGGTAACATGAAAAACACAAATGCATGAGGAAATAAGTTTGCATTAGTGAGAGTCATCAGATATTTAAATTATCAGAAAGAGACTATAGAGTAATACACCTCAAACTGGAGAATATATATTCTTTTAAGCAGACATGGAGTATTTTTAGAAGTTGCCTATGTTCTAATCTAGACCATAAAGCAGTATTCAGCATATATTTTTAAATCCATGTTATATAAAATATACTTTCTAAACACAATGAAATTTTAAAAAATCAATAACATAAGAAAACTTTAAAACATACATTTAGTAATCTTCCAGGTGCCAATTTAGTTGCATTTCATAAATTTTGGTTGGTGGCAATTTCATTGTTTTTTAAGTTCCTTTTTATTTGGCCTATCAACCAAAACTTAGGAGACACAGCTAATATGGCAACTGAAAGGAAATTATAATCTAAAGTCTCATTAGAAAAAATAAAAGCTGAAAATAGATAAATTAAGTATCCAACTCAGTATGTTAGAATAATAGCAGAATAAATCAAATGAAGAAACGAAGTAAATCCAAGGAAACTCAAAGGGAAGAAATAATAAAAACAGCAAAACTCAATGTAAAGGGAAAAAAGATATAAAAAACATGGCTCTCAAGAGCATGAGAAGACAAGCCACCATAGACTGGGAGAAAATATTTGCAAAGATGTGGCTAATGAAGGATCATTATCCAAAATATGCAAAGTACTCTTAAAACTCAATAATAAGAAAACAAGCTGAATTAAAAAATGGTCAGTAGAACTGAACACATACCTTACTAAAGAAGAAATACCAATGGCAAATAAGTATATGACAAGATTCTCCACAGCATACGTCATCAGAGAAATGCAAACTAAAATGACAATGGCATGTTACTACACTCCAGAAGAATGGTGAAAATCCAGAATGCTGACAACACTAAATGCTGAAAAGAATGTGGAGCAACAGGAATTCTCATAGATTGCTAGTGGAAATGCAAAATGATACAGTCATTTTGGAAGACAGTTTAGCAGTTTCTTCCAAAATTAGACATATTTTACCACACAATCCAGCAATTGTACTTTTTGGTATTTACGGAAATGGGCTGAGAACTTATATACACAAAAAAACCTGCACATGGATGTTTATAGCAGCTTTATTCATAATTGTCAAAACTTGGAAGCAACCAAGATGTCCTTCAGTAGGTAAATGGATTAATAAACTGTGATAAGTCCAGACAATGAAATATTATTCAGTACCAAAATGAAATAAACTATCAAGCCACAAAAAGACATAGAGGAATAATAAGTGCATATTTACTAAGTGAAAGAAACCAATCTGAAAAGACTACATACTGCATGATTCTAACTATATGACATTCTGAAAAAGGCAAAACTATGAAGACAGTAAAAAGATAGGTGATTGTGGAGGTCCAGGGGAGGGAGATAAATAGGCAGGGCATATTTTTAGGGCAGTTAAACTATTCTGTATGATATTATAATATTTGATACATGTCATAATACATTTGTCAAAACCCATTGAATGTTCAATACCAAGAGTGTCCTCTAAACTGTGGACTTGGGTTATAATGATGTGCCAGTTTAGGTCCAACAATGGTAAAAAAATGTACTGTGTAGTGTGGGATGTTGATAGTAGGGGAAGATATGAGTGTGGGAGAGTATATAGGAACTCTCCATAGTTTCTACTTAATTTTGGTATGAACCTAAAACTACTATTAAAAATGAAACCTACCTAAAAGGAAAAAAAAAGGACCAACAAGGTTGAAAATTAGTTCTTTGAAAAAAGTAATAAAATTAATAAACCACTGGCAAAGCTGATCAAGGCAGAGAGAAGGTACAAATGAACAATAAAGGAATAAATCTATACAGCTTTTTATATAAATATTTTAAAAATTTAAGTTATGAAATATCAAAATATAGAAAATTTCAGAAAAAAGTAACAGCTACCTATGTTCCTCCTATATATGTGCTAACATTTTGCTTTCAATTCTTTTTTTAAAGACATAAAAGATTATAGATATCAAAACTATATAGCTAGAGCAGCAATCAGAGAGGTTAAAAATTAAACTTGAATATAAAATGTTAAAATGTAGATACAGATATATGAAAATCATTAGTATGGTATTTTTTATGTGAAAAATTGTGAAAATTTGGTTTAGTGTCCCAAATATCTGGAAATTAAGTTTCTAAATAACCATGGGCAAAGTAGAAACTCAAAGAAATTTAGAAATATTTTCAGCTGAATGATAATGAAAAACAAAATACCAAAATATCTAAGCAATACTGAGAGAAAAATATGTAGCTTATATTAGAACATAAAAATTTTTAAATCTGCGATCTAAATTTTCACTTTAATAAATTAGAAAAAAAGTCAAATTCAGCCCAAAGTAAAAAGAAGGAAATAATGACAATATTAGAAATAAATAAAATAGAAAACAAACAATAGAGAATAATGACAAAAGCAAAAGTTGACTCTCTGTAAAGATTAATAAACCTATAGCAAAACTGATCAGGAAAAAGAGTAAATAAAAAGAAAACATCAATTCAGAGCCTAAAAATATTAAAAGATCAATAAAGTAATGCTAAGAACAATTTTATGCCAATAAATTCAACAATTTAGATGAAGTGGACAACTTTTGACAGATACAAATTACTAAACTGACACAAGAAGAAACAGAAAACCTGAATAGCCCTTTATCCATTTTAAAAAATTGAATTTGGGATTGAAAAATATTCTCACAAAGAAAACTCCAGACCCAGAGTTTATTCCTATGGAAGAAATAATAGCAATTTTACACAAATTCTTTCAAGAAATGGAGGAGGCTATGTGATCCATCTCATTTTATGAAGTCAACATAACCATAAAAATAACAAAACCTGATAAGGACTTTAGACACAAAAAAATAAATTGCAGGCAAATAACAAGAAGCTAAAATCCTCAACAAAATAATAGCAAAACAAATGCAGTAATATGTAAAAAGGATAATATATTATAACCAAGTGAAATTTATCCCAGGAATGCAAGGTAGATTTAATACTTAAATTCTATCAATATAAGATGCCACAATAGCAGAATTAAAAAAATCATATGAACGTTTCAAATAGATGTAGAAAAATATTTGATAAAATTCAACATTCATTCATGCTGCAGACTTTCAGTAAACTAGAAATCAGAGGTAACTTCCTCAATCTAATAAAGGGCATCTATGAAAAACTTCAGCCAACACTATGTTTAATGATAAAATTTTGAAGGCTACTTCCTAAGATTGAGAACAAAGCAAGGACATCCACTCTCACCACTTATATTAAAAACATTATAGTGGAGATCCTGGAATTATAATAAGGGAAGGGGGAAAAAAGGCAAAGGAAGAAAAAGAAAAAAAAGAAGTGAAATTGCTTTTTTTTTTTTCTTTTGCCACACCACGAGGCATGTGGGATCTTAGTTCCCACACCAGGGATAGAACCCGTGTCCCCTGCAGTGGAAGCACAGAGTCTTAACCACTAGACCACCAGGGAAGCCCCTAAAATTGCCTTTATTTGCATACAGTGTGATTTGTATGTAGAAAAATCCAATTAAAACATAAATTACTGGAACTAATAAGTGAATTTAACAAGCTTGTAGAGTACAAGTTAATATCTAAAAGCAATTGTATTTTTATGCTCTAGCAACGAACAATTGAAAGTGAAAATTTTAAAATACCATTTGCTATAACATCAACATTTTAATAGTTTTAGGAATAAATATAGCAAAATGTGCAAGAACTTTACACTAAAAACTATACAATTTTGCTGAGAAAAGTAACTCAAATAAAGGAGAGATGTCATGTTCAAGGATTAGAAGCCCAATATTGCCAGATTACAATAGCAATCATAATCCTAGTAGCTTCAGATGGAAATATTAAAAACAAAAAACAGAATATCCATGACAATAATTAAAACAGAACAACAAAGTCTGAGGGCTTACTATGATGGTAACTGATTAAGAGAGTGTTGTATTGGCTTAAGGATAGACATATATATCAATGGAGTTGAATAAAAAATCCAAAAGCAGATCCCCGTTAAATGTGGTCAACTGACTTTCATCAAAGACAGCAAGGTAATTCAATAGGGAATGAAACGTCTTTTCAATAAATAGTGCTGGAATAACACGATGTCCATGTGGGAAAAAATGAAACTTGATCTTCTATCTCACACCATGAAAAAAATTTATTTCAAGATAATTCATACATCTAGATGTAAAAGCCAAAATTATACATATGATAGAACACACAGTGGAATATCCTGACTATTGTGGAGGAGGCGCAAAGACTTCTCAGGACACAAAAAGCACTAATTCAAAAATTTGATAAATTGTACATCAGCAGAATTAAAAACCTCTGCATATCAAAAGACACAATTAAGAAAATAAAAAGACAAACCACAAACTGAGCTAATATATTTACCATTTGTACTTCTGACAAAGGACTTGTATCCAGAAAATATAAAGAACTATAAGTCAATAGAAAAAAAAGAGAACAAAATTTAAAAATAGGCGAAAAAAACTTCAACAGATCTATATTTTAAAAAGTATATGAATGACAGGTCTGCTCATGAAAAGATGCTTAAAATCATTAATAGAGAGATACAAGTTAAAACCATAATGAGATATCACCATACACCCACTTGAGTGACTAAGATTGAAAAACCTGATAATACCAAATATTAGCAAAAAAAAGGTGATGCACCAGAACTCTCCTATCCTGCTGGCAGAATGTAAAATCCTAAAACCACTTTGGAAAATGGTAAGGCAGCTCTGTTTGTAATAGCCAAAAGTGGAAACAGTGGAAATGCTCATTAATAGGAGAACGGATAAACAAACTGTGGAATATTCATATAATAGAATATTACTCAGCAACAAAAAGTAACAAGCCATTGATACTGCAGCAACTTGAAGGAATCTCAGAAAAAAAGTTTGAGAAAAAGAATCCAAACTCACAGAGTACACACGATATAATTCCCTTTATATGAAATTCAAGAACAACCAAGACTAATCTAAGGTAGAAATCAGAACAGAAATGTTTCTTAGAGATAGAGGGTAGAATTCCCTGGAAAATGGCATGAAAGAACTTCCTGCAGTGATGAAAATATTCTATATTTTTACAGGTGTTGGTTACATAGGTGTATACATTTGTCAAAATTCTTCCATATATATTTACTACATATAAATTATATCCCACTAAAAAATTTTAAAAAACAAGCAAAAATGACAAATCCTAGTGAAAAAAAGGATCAAAACTGACCCAACAGTAACTGAAACTTGAATTGTTTTAAAATAATGAGGAAAATAAATCAGCAGTTCAAAATTTTCTCAAAAACAAACTACCAGACTCTTTCCAAATACAGAAAAACTGGGCTGAGATGGAGACATTGTGACAAGGACCGATCAGGCAGAACAGTAAGAAAACACTTAACTGATAAGTCAAGCTCAGCTTTGAACTTAAATGTAAAAGCCCTAAATAAAATATTATTAAACCAAGTCTAGCAATTTTTAAAAAGATACTATCTCATAACAACTTGAATGCAATGTGAATTAAACATGGGAAAATATCTTATTGAAATTCACTGTATTAACTGGTTAAAGACAAATGTGTGTGGTAATTTCAACAGATGCAGATAAGAGGCATGGCCAAGGAACAAATAGAAAGATGCTCAGTTTTACTAATAACAGAGAAATATGTTAGAATCACAATAAGATATCATTTTACGAACAGTTGTTTGCCAAAAATTAAAAATATCAAGAGTTGGCTAGAATGTGGAACAAAGGAAGGCATGCATGGATGACAGAGTGTAAATTGATAGACTCATTGTGGAAAACAATCTGACATTACCTACAGAAATGGGCTCATCCTCTGACCCAGCAATTAATTCCATTCCTAAGTGCATACTAAGAAATGAAAGAATGAACATGGCAATTCGAAGTGGGTGTGTGTTTTGAGATGAGTGGGAAAAGGTGGGTGTTTCATTGGAAGAGGAAGCCTTAACTATAGAGTTTGGGAGTATTTATGGTCCCAGGTTTGGAGATCAGTGTAAGTGGTCAAAGCAATTAGCAAGATTATTGCTTGTATTGGACAAATATCTCAAAGTGTTTTTGCTTGATTCTTTCTTTCTTTCTTTCTTTCTTTTTTTGCGGTATGCGGGCCTCTCACTGCTGTGGTCTGTCCCGTTGTGGAGCACAGGCTCTAGACGCGCGGGCTCAGCAGCCATGGCTCATGGGCCCAGCCGCTCCGTGGCATGTGGGATCTTCCCGGACCAGGGCACGAACCCGTGTCCCCTGCATCGGCAGGCGGACTCTCAACCACTGCGCCACCAGGGAAGCCCTGCTTGATTCTTTTACACATTCCATTAATATAAAAATCCCTATTCTGACTCTGTGTTCATCAAGCAATCTCCCATTTCCCAAGTATATCTGCCTATAGAAGGTAATATAATAATCACCTAGGTTTTGGCTATTTCTGATTCCTGAGAAAAATTTCTGGATAAATAAAAAACTGGCCTCTTATTATAATTTGGCTTCTTAAATACTTTGACTATAGGAAGAGAACTTTATGGCAACCTCAATGATCTGGTTATATTTCTCACTGAATTCATAAAAATAGACTTTCTGATTTGTATGACTCTTGTGTGCCCTTGAGTTAGCATGAGTTCCTCCCTCTGGGGCTGGTCATCCTGGGGCTAATTCACAAGCATGATTTCTAGATCTTCAACAGAGTCCAGATCCAGCTGTTCTTATGTTAGGTGACATCACTATCTCACATCCACTTTCCAATCCTTTTTGTTGATTCCTGTACTGATTACATTAACATTCAACTTGTAATGAAAGTTAAGGTTACAAGTTGAAACTATAATATATGAAGTCATTCCTGAAACTCCACAAATTTTGAAGTCAACTAGTTCTAATTTATAAGTATTAGTATATTTAAAAATTTATATGAAAAAGTCCTGAACACAAACATAAGCACTTGTGTTTTGAAGTCAGTATTATGGAAAAGTTATGATTTTTTGAGAAAGTTGAGAACCTAACGGAGATAGGCACATCATGATTAATCACTGACCAGTGGGCAAGCTAGCTACATGCAAGTTTACCTAGTGATGATTTTGTTACGAGGTGGTAAGTGGCAACATATATAGCCATATAAAACCAGCTGAACCTGTTAGGACTTGAATATGATGGGCATGTTTCTCAACAGCCACACCTTACATCTCCTTTGGTTGACTTTTTTTTTTCATCTTTTTTACTTGTCAATGAATAGTGCCCACGCAGTGCTGCCTCTGGTCTATTAATCCTGCTTGGCTCTCTTTGAAATTTTGGACAACGTGCTTCGCAGGTGATTGCAACATGAGTCAAGTAGAAAAAGAAGTTGTCAATAGTCTCAGTGAGGTCCTAAGCCTTGGCAGTGGGTTTCATGCAAGCCTGGTATTGTCACAGCATCAATCAGCCCTGGAGCACACTGTCATTATCACAACCAGTTATTCCCCACTGCAATCACAACAGGACAGAGGAAAGCCTGCTCTTCACAACTGACTGAGAGCAGCTTGATCCCTGTAACCTTGAGAAGTACCGCATGTCACAGGTAGGAGTTCCCTGTGGCACATCTACATATCCTTTTCTCCCACTGCACCGCCACCTTCCTCTCCAAGTCTTCATTCTTCTCCAACTGGAAGATAGTCATGAATGAGACTGAGCACAAGGATCTGGCTATAAGCCAAAGGACAAACTGAAAGTACCATAGATGTGAAGGAAAGGTATAATTTTGGACTGCTGTGGAAGGGAATGCAAAATCCAGAAACAGAGGTTTCAGTCTCTGGACGCACTTGACAGTGTTTTTTGTGAATGAAAACTGATCACTGGCTTCAACTAGTGATCCTTACTTAGTAAGGCCTACTTCTGCACAAAACGATGAAGAAAGTAAAGTTTATCATCTTTTTTTGCCACGTTCATTTCCTGCCTTTTTCCCCCTCTCCTGTTATAAGGACATTTTCCCCTAAGTTGACCAAAATCTACCTTTCCTGGTGACCAGACTGGCCCTTGATTGATGTTGATGTTGCAAAGAGTCATCCATATTACAATTCACACAAATGTTTAAAGGGCCTGCTATATTTTATTGAGATGCTTTTTCTTGATGATTTAGATACGAATAAGGGATAATATGTCAATTTAGAGAAATGAAGCTTGATTAGTGAATGTTTGCTCCTCTCAATCCAGGCTCAATTGCTGCTTAGTTCTAGAACTAGATGTCATTTTCTCCCGTGTTGGTGAGAACAGCATGTTGGACTAAGCTTATTTAAACGAATAACAAGCACAGCAATAGCTGCTATCTATTAAGTGCCTACATATTCCACTTACCAGATGCTTTACATAAGCCATCTCATCAGTCATCACATAAATGACATTAAATGTATACCATTATTTCTATTTTACAGATGAGGAAACCAACATAAGTAATTCTAAGTCACTAAGCTTTAGAGCTAGTGAAGGGCAGCGATAGACTTTGAAAGCGCTTGACCTCTCCACTATACACAACATCCCAGTAAAACAAAAACTTCAGTTAAATTCTAAAATTAATTCATTTAAACCAGATTTCCAATGTAGCAATAGAATACAATTGTGACACTGAAAGAGGTGTTTAGAGCATCTCTACCTGCTTTACCCACCTACCTCAAAGTACGATTACAGAGCTTCTCCAAAAACCTTTCTTCTAAGAAGACCAAACTACTAGAGTAAATCTCTGTTTCATTCTTTTTTTAAAAAAACCATTATATTCCTATACCTGGACCACAAAGATAGCCTCAATGCATTTTAAAAAGAAGAAATAGTACAAACAACATTCTATGACTAAAATGTAATAAAACTAAAAGCAAAAACTAAAAAGGAAATTTCAGCTAGAAATTAAAAACATGTTAAATAACACCTGAGTCAAAAACATTATATTGAGTGGAAGAATCCAGACACTAAAAGTACATACAGTATGATTTTATTTATATGCTGTTAACAAGCAAAACTGATCCATGATGATAAAGATTAGAATAGTGGTTACCTCTGAGTATTATTAACTGAGAATGGGCACAAAGAAACTTTCTGGTGGATGAAGATAGTCTAAATCTCAATCTAAATGGTAATTATGTGAGCGTACACATGAGCAAAAATTCAGCAAGCTGTACACTTAAAATCTGTCCATTTTAATGTATGTAAATTATACCTCAATTCAAATAAGAGAAATCAATGTAATTCACCACATTAAAAATTAGATTAAAAATTATATTATCACTCCATAGTTACAGAAAAGGAATATGATAAAATTAATCACCTATTTACTTAAAAAAAAAAACACAACTGGGGCTTCCCTGGTGGCGCAGTGGTTGAGAGTCTGCCTGCCGATGCAGGGAACGCGGGTTCGTGCCCCCGTCCGGGAGGATCCCACATGCCGCGGAGCGGCTGGGCCCGTGAGCCATGGCCGCTGAGCCTGCGCGTCTGGAGCCTGTGCTCCACAGCGGGAGAGGCCACGGCAGTGAGAGGCCCGTGTACCGAAAAAAAAAAAAAACTGTTAGAAAAACTAGGACTAGGAGGAAACTCCCTTAGTCTGATAAAAGGTGTAAAAAAATCCTACTGCAAACCAAATGCTTAATGTTGAAGTACTAACACCCTCCTCTGAGATTAGAAATGAAGCAAAGATGCCCATTATCACCACTTTTATTCAACATGGTACTGGAGGTCCTGTCCAGGGCAATAAAACACTGTCATTATTTGCAAATTGGCATGATTGTGCATGCAAAAATCCAAAATTATTTAGAGATAAATTATTATATATAGTGAATTAGCAAGGTCTCAATATACAATCAAATTACAAAAAATAACTGTATTTTTATTAATAAACAAAACTGTGAGAAAAATAGCATTTACAATAGCATCAACTTTAAATAACTTAGAATAAATCTAATAAAATATGCACAAAACTTTGACACAGAGAACTTTAAAATATTATTGAAAGAAATTGTAAAATCCCTAAATAGATATATTTCATTCATAAATTAGAAGACTCGGTGAGTAAACATGTTAGTTCTCCCCAAGTCAATTAACAGATTCAATGCAACTACAATCAAAATCCCAGCAAGTGTTTTTGGAGGGAGAAATTGACATTTCTAAAATTAATTTTTTTAAATGTAAAGAACCAAGAACAGACAAGGTAGGTTTGAAGAATATATTTGGAGAATTTATACCACTGGATATCAAGCTACATTAAGGCAGTGTGACACCAGTTCAAGATTAGGCAAATGGACCAGTGAGACAGAAGAGGGACACCTCATTTATGGTAGAGGTCACATTACAGAGTCATAAGTAGGGGAGAATTCTCACAAACTGTGGTGGGTCAATTGGATATCCATACAAAAATATTAATCTTGATTCTCACATTATACCATACAACATTCAGCTCTAGATGGATTGTAGATTTAAACATGATGGGTAAAACAATTACGGTTTTAGAACATGAGGTAGGAGAATACCTTCTCAAAGACTTCTCAAATAGAAAAAAAAAAAAAAAAGCACTAACCAAAAGGGAAAAATGATAAGTTGGACTAAATAAAAATTTAAACCTTCTGCTCATCAAAAAACTCATTTAGAGACTTAAAAGATAAGATGCAGAGTAAGAGTTCATGTTTGCAATTCTTAAATCTGACAAAGGTTTTGTATGCAGAATACATAAAGAACCTCTTTAAATAAAAAAGAGAGACAATCCAATAGAAACATGGGCAAAAGAACTGAACAGCTATTTCTTAAACAGTCATATCCAAATGGATAATAAAACATGTCAAAGATGCTCATTGGTCATCAGGGAAATGCAAATCCAAAACCAGAAGAGTTATATTTAAGATGACTGATAATACCAAGTTTAATAAAGATGTGGCGCAAAAGGAATTCTTATATACTATTTTGGGGAGTGTAAATTGGAACATTTTAAAAAACTTTTTGGAAGTATTTACCAAAGCTGAACGAACACATGGTATGATTCATGAGCCAGCAAATCACCTCATAAGTATCTATCACATGGACATGTTTATATGTGTACCAGAAGACATGTATAAGAATGTTCATAGGGCTTCCCTGGTGGCGCAGTGGTTGAGAATCTGCCTGCCGATGCAGGGGACACGGGTTCGAGCAAAAAAAAAAAAAAAAGAATGTTCATAGTAGCATTATTCTTAGCTGGCCACCAAATAGAAACAAAATCTATGTGTTAATCAACAATAGAACAGATATTAAATTGTGGTATATTAGCAAATGGAATGTTATTCAGTAATTAAAATGAATGAACTATTGCTACATGCAGCAACATGGAATAATCTCACAAATGTAATGCTGAGTGAAAGACGCTAGACCTAAAGAAGAAGCAAGACTCTATAATCCCATTTATATAGAATTGACAAACAAGCAAAATGAATCTACAGTTTTGGAATTCAGATAGTAGTTACCTACTTGAGGAGTAGGAAACTTGTAGTGACTGGGGGGAGATGCAGTAGGGTTTCAGGGTGTACAATTTCCAATAGTGTTCCATATCTTGATTAGGCATCAGGGCTATGCAGGTGTGTACACTTTGTGACAACTCATTGAGATGTACACTTATGATTTATTCCCTTTTTGCATATTATACGTCAGTGAAAAAATAATTTATTTTAAAAATTAAGACAGTACAAATACATAAAATTAAAAATGACAAAGGAGAGATAATTATCAAAATGAAGAAAACTTTTAAAAAGACACTTTTTGAAAACTACTTTGCACAACTCAATGCAAATAAATTTGAAAACCTAAGTAAAATGTGTTCCTTTCAAGAAAAATACAATATACCTTAATAGAGACAGAAAATCTAAACAGCCTAGTTACCATAAAAGAAATAAATAGTTGAAAGGAAATAATACAATTATATATGTGGAAAATGCAAAAGAACAAATGAAAAAGATTTTTGGAACAATAACAGAATTTAGTTAAGTAGCAGTTTAGAAAATCATGCAAAAATCAATAGTCTTCATCTGTACAAACAAAACAGGATATGCAGGGAGGGAGATGCAAGAGGGAAGAGATGTGGGGATATATGTATATATATAGCTGATTCATTTTGTTATACAGCAGAAACTAACACACCATTGTAAAGCAATTATACTCCAATAAAGATGTTAAAAAAAAACAGAATATGCAATCGAATATCCCTTATATGATTACCAAAAAGAGAAAAAAAAAACCTAGGAGTAAACTTGGCTAGAAATGTTTAAAATCTATGTGAGGAAAACTATAAAATGTCCTGAAAGACAAAAAGAAAAAAAAAAAAGAGGAAAGACATATTGTTTTTGGATTATAAAACTTAATAGTTAAAAATGACAGGTGTCTCTCAGTTCAGTATTTAAATGCAATGCAACCTTCACAAAAATACAATTAAAGCTTTTTCTAGAATTAGACAAAATGATTATAAATTTCATATGGAAGAACAATAGCCAAGAAAACCCTGAAAAAAAGACGAGCAATGGCACTGGGAGGAGGGGTGTGGGAGCAGGAGTCTAGCCTTATTGGGTATTAAAATACAGTTACAGCTTCTACAAGTAAACCAGTCTGGTATGAATAAATGGACTGACCAATGTAACAGAATAGGAAATCCGGAAATAGATCCATTGCACTTGGAAATGCAGTACACGAGAAGGGCAGCATCTCAAACCAATGGGGAAAAAATGCACTTTCTAATATATAAGGTACTGGGCTAACTAGATAACCATGTGAAAAAAGACACAATTGGATCCATTCTTCATAGCACACACAAAAATAAATTCAAATGTAGCAGAGTTAAATGTTAAAGTCTAATGAAGCCATCTAAATCTTAGAAATATTACTTGGAAAAACAGAAGAATTTCTTTTTATTTTGGGAAGAGTGCTTCTTTCCAAACTATGACTCAAGATCCAGAAGAAAGAAGGGGAAAAATGATACATATAATAACACACAAAGTTTTTAATTGAAAAGCAAAAATGAACACCACAAGCAAAATAAAAAGTCAAATGGCAAACTGGATAAAATACTTGCAACTTCTATCACACAGAGTTAACAGCCCAAAATGAAAAGCTTTTAAAAACTGAGAGGCAAAACAAACAAACAAAGAAAAACCTGAGAGGCATAAAATCCTATAGGTAAAATGGACTAAAGGTAAGAGTAGACACTTTAGTCAAAAAGAAATACAAATGACCCTTAGTCATATGAAAAAATGTTCAACCTTCTCCTCAATAAGAGAAATGTCAATTAAATCCACTCTGAGATGTTTGACAACATCATCTTTGGTGAGTCACTTTTATGCTTTACTCATGGAAATGAAAAAATGATATAAACCCCAAGGAAAGGAGTTCGACAATAAACATTCTCATACATTTACTCTTTGACACAAAAGTCCTCCTTGTAAAAATCTATCACAAATATACACTGGCAAAATATGAAAAGACATTCAAATACATCAAGTGCACAAAACCATTCATTATAACACTATTTGGGAAAGCTAAATACTATAAACAACCCAAATCAATAGGGGAGAGTTACGTCAATTCTGGCACATGCACATAATGGAGTGCTACCCTCCTGTAAAAAGGAGCACAGAGTATACTCACTATGCTAATGCTAGGAGAAAAAGGCAAAGTGGAAAAGAGGATGTATGGTAATATAATTGTGTAAACTTGTGTGTACTAGCTCTGTACCTAGTCTGGCAGCATAACCACAAAGAAGGAAAATATCCCAGGTAACTTTACTGCATCTTTTTTTTTTTTTTTGAGGTACACGGGCCTCTCACTGTTGTGGCCTCTCCCGTTGCGGAGCACAGGATCCGGACGCGCAGGCTCAGTGGCCATGGCTCACGGGCCCAGCCGTTCCACGGCATGTGGGATCTTCTCTGACCGGGGCCGAAACCGTGTCCCCTGCATCAGCAGGCGGACTCTCAACCACTGCGCCACCAGGGAAGCCCTCAGGTAACTTTAAAATGCAGTGTTTGGAATAGTCATCCCTAGTGGAATATATTCTAAGGACCAAAGAACTGCAAACACGACTTAAACTGTTTTCAGTAACCATATTGTTGGTGGTAGTCTTAATATTATTAGTCTAATTTTGTTATATCTTTATTGTAGGATAAAGCAAATTAGTAATTATTTTAGTGCCAGAATCAGGAATGTTGGTGTACAACAAAGGAATGCAGATGTAAGAAGAGTTTAAGTAAAATTCTAGAGTCCCGAATTTGAGTTGGAAGTATCAATGTGAAATTATGATGTATTTTGTCTTTAAAAAATACATATTTATTACTTCTGTCCACTGACAAGGCCTAAGAGCAATGACCAATCCAGAAGCAATAGGCACTCCTACTAACCAGATGGTGACCTTTAGATACTACTTCTTATTAAAAGAAGCCAGGGCTTCTTCGGAAAATGGCTGACTCTAAGTGTGGGGCAAGCAATATACAACAGTGTCATACCAGAAAGCATGAAAAATATTAGGGCTATTAGGATTTTGTCAAATGGACTCAACAGCAAACTTGAAAAGGCCTCCACTGGCTAAAGACAGAATAATTTCAGCAGCATCAAGAGCAATAACTAAAATGGAGTGAAACATGTCAAGTATGTTTAAATTCATGAGTTCATAATGATACTTTTAAAAATTTATTGATTACTTTTGGAAAATGTTAGAGATCTAACACTGTTTTGAAAACTGGTTCATACCATGAAAGAATTAAACATTTATTCTGCCTTTATTATATGAACTGTTCCTCAAGGTAAAGAAATCATTGATAAAGAATACTTCTTTAGAGAAGTATTCAAACTAGTAAATGAAGAAGGAAAAATGGAATAGTGCATTTTGCAGCTGTTAATGAATTAATTGATCTAGGCAATGATCATTAATTGCTGTTAACATCTCGAGACAATCAGATACTATATGCGTCCTGATAGATGTATACAATACCACTTATGAAATATTTTTGTTAAACAAAAGTCAAACCTGAATCTGATCAACCCTCTATATCAAGTTATCAATTAATGGGAAAAAGAGGGAAGAGAAAATATTTGGAGCAATACCAAAGGGATATGAATAGAAAAGTGCACAAAGGAAAAACTCCACAGGACAAACAACTTCAACAGATAAGCTGTAGAAGAAAAAAGATAGAAGTTACAGATTAAATAAGCCTTAAGAGATATATTAATCAATTGCAATTTATGAACCTTATTTGGGGTCTAATTTAAACAAAGTATGTATGTGCAAAACAGCCAGGAAATTTTAACTGACCATATCACATATCAAGGATGTTACTAATTTTTAGTATGATCTTTTGGGATTGTTTTTTAAGAGTCCATATCTCTTAAAGATATATATTGAAATCTTTACACTTGAAATTATATGACACCTGAGTTTGCCTTAAAAGAACAAAGCAAGGGAGAGACCTTCAAGATGGAGGAAGAGTAAGACATGGAGATCACCTTCCTCCCCACAAACATCAGAAATACATCTACATGTGGAACAACTCCTACAGAACACCTACTGAATGCTGACAGACGACCTCAGACTTCCCAAAAGGGAACAGATGCCCTCAGGCGACCTACATGCAGAGGTGGAGCCAATCCAAAGCTGAACCCCAGGAGCTGTGTGAACAAAGAAGAGAAAGGGAAATCTCTCCCAGCAGCCTCAGGAGCAATGGATTAAATCTCCACAATCAACTTGATGTACCCTGCATCTGTGGAATACATGAATAGACAACAAATCATCCCAAATTGAGGAGGTGGACTTTGGGAGCAACAATATATATTTTTTTTTCCTTTTTTACTTTTTGTGAGTGTGTATGTGTATGCTTCTTTGTGTGATTTTGTCTGTATAGTTTTGCTTTTACCATTTTTAGTGCTTGTTATCACTGGTGGATTTCTTTTTTGGTTAGTTTGCTCTGTTCCTTCTTTCTTTTTTTCTATTTTAAATTACTTTTTACTTTTTTATTGTTAATAATTCTTTTTTATTTTAATAACTTTATTTTATTTTTTTCGTTTTTTCTCCCTTTTGTTCTGAGCCATGTGGCTGACAGGGCCTTGTGCTCTGGCCGGGTGTCAGGCCTGTGCCTCTGAGCTGGGAGAGCTGAGTTCAGGACATTGGTCCACCAGAGACCTACCAGCTCCACATAATATCAAATGACAAAAGTTCTCCCAGACATCTCCATCTCAACGCTAAGACTGAGCTCCACTCAACAACCAGCAAGCTACAGTGCTGGACACCCTATGCCAAATAACTAGCAGGACAGGAACACAACCCCACCCGTTAGCAGAGAGGCTGCCTAAAATCATAATAAGGTCACAGACACCACAAAACACACCGCTGGATGCAGTCCTGCCCACCAAAAGACAAGATCCAGCCTCATCCACCAGAACACAGGCACCAGTCCCCTCCACCAGGAAGCCTACACAACCCACGGAACCAACGTTAGCCACTGGGGGCAGACACCAAAAACAATGGGGACTACAAACCTGCAGCCTGCAAAAAGGAAAACCCAAACACAGTAAGTTAAGCAAAATGAGAAGACAGAGAAACACACAGCAGAGGAAGGAGCAAGGTAACAACCCAGCAGACCAAACAAATGAAGAGGAAATAGGCAGTCGACCTGAAAAAGAATTCAGAGTAATGATAGTAAAGATGATCCAAAACCTTGGAAATAGAATGTAGAAACTACAAGAAGCATTTAACAAGGACCTAGAAGAACTAAAGAGCAAACAAACAATGATGAACAACAGAATAAATGAAATTAAAAATTCTCTGGAAGGAATCAGTAGCACAATAACTGAAGCAGAAGAATGGATAAGTGACCTGGAAGGTAAAATAGTAGAAATAACTACTGCAGAGGAGAATAAAGAAAAAGTAATGAAAAGAATTGAGGACAGTCTCAGAGACCTCTAGGACAACATTAAACGCACCAACATTCTATTTATAGGGGTCCCAGAAGAAGAAGAGAAAAAGAAAGGGACTGAGAAAATATTTGAAGAGATTATACTTGAAAACTTCCCTAATATGGGAAAGGAAATAGTTAATCAAGTCCAGGAGCACAGAGAGTCCCATACAGGATAAATCCAAGGAGAAGCATGCCAAGACACATATTAATCAAACTATCAAAAATTAAATACAAAGAAAAAATATTAAAAGCAGCAAGGGAAAAACAACAAATAACATACAAGGGAATCTCCATAAGGTTAACAGCTGATCTTTCAGCAGAAACTCTATGAGCCAGAAAAGAATGGCAGGACATATTTAAAGTGATGAGAGGGAAGAACCTACAAGCAAAATTACTCTACCCAGCAAGGATCTCACTAAGATCCGACAGAGAAATTAAAACCTTTACAGACAAGCAAAAGCTAAGAGAATTCAGCACCACCAAATCAGCTTTACAACAAATGCTAAAGGAACTTCTCTAGGTAGGAAACACAAGAGAAGGAAAAGACCTACAATAACAAACCCAAAACAATTAAGAAAATGGAAATAGGAACATACATATCGATAATTACCTTAAATGTAAATGGATTTAATGCTCCAACCAAAAGACATAGACTGGCTGAATGGATATGAAAACAAGACCTGTATATATGCTGTCTACAAGAGACCCACTTCAGACCTAGAGGCACATACAGACTGAAAGTGAGGGGATGGAAAAAGATAATCCATGCAAATGGAAATCAAAAGAAAGCTGGAGTAGCAATTCTCGTATCAGGCAAAATAGGCTTTAAAATAAAGGCTATTACAAGACACAAAGAAGGACACTACATAATGATCAAGGGATCAATCCAAAAAGAAGATATAGCAATTGTAAATATATATGCACCCAACATAGGAGCACCTCAATACATAAGGCACATGTTAACAGCCAAAAAAGGGGAAATCGACAGTAACACAATCATAGTAGGGGACTTTAAAACCCCACTTTCACCAGTGGACAGATCACCCAAAATGAAAATAAATAAGGAAACACAAGCTTTAAATGATACATTAAACAAGATGGACTTAACTGATATTCGTAGCACATTCCATCCAAAAACAACAGAATACACTTTCTTCTCAAGTGCTCAAAGTCATATCTTGGGTCACAAGTCAAGCCTTGGTAAATTTAAGAAAATTGAAATCATATTAAGTATCTTTTCCAACAACAACACTATGAGACTAGATATCAAGTAAAGGAAAAAAATCTGTAAAAAATACAAACACATGGAGCCTAAACAATACACTACTTAATAACCAAGAGATCATTGAAGAAATCAAAGAGGAAATCAAAAAATACCTAGAAACAAATGACAATGAAAACACGACAACACAAAACCTATGGGATGCAGCAAAACCAGTTCTAAGAGAGAAGTTTATAGCCATAAAATCCTACCTCAAGAAACAAGAAACAGCTCAAATCAATGAGCTAACCTTACACCTAAAGCAATTAGAGAAACAAGAACAAAAAAAAAAAACCCCAAGTTAGCAGAAGGAAAGAAATAATAAAGATCAGATCAGAAATAAGTGAAAAAGAAATGAAGGAAACAATAGCAAAGATCAATAAAACTAAATGCTGGTTTTTTGAGAAGATAAACAAAAATTGATAAACCATTAGCCAGACTCTTCAAGAAAAAAGGGAGAAGACTCAAATCAATAGAATTAGAAATGAAAAAGGAGAAGTAACAACTGACACTGCAGAAATACAAAGGAGCATGAGACATTACTACAAGCAACTATATGCCAATAAAATGGACAACCTGGAAGAAATGGACAAATTCTTAGAAAAGCACAAACTTCCGAGAGTGAACCAGGAAGAAATAGAAAATGTGAACAGACCTATCACAAGCACTGAAATTGAAACTGTGATTAAAAATCTTCCAACAGGGCTTCCCTGGTGGCACAGTGGTTGAGAGTCCACCTGCCAATGCAGGGGACACGGGTTCATGCCCCAGTCTGGGAAGACCCCACATGCCGTGGAGCAGCTGGGCCCGTGAGCCATGGCCGCTGGGCCTGCGCGTCAACTGGACTTCAGACTACCCTACAAATCTACAGTAATCAAGTCAGTATGGTACTGGCGCAAAAACAGAAATACAGATCAAGGAACAGGATAGAAAGCCCAGAGATAAACCCACGCACATATGGTCACCTTATCTTTGATAACGGAGGCAAGAATATACAATGGAGAAAAGACAGCCTCTTCAATAAGTGGTGCTAGGGAAATCAGACAGCTACTTGTAAAAGAATGAAATTAGAATACTTCCTAACACCATACACAAAAATAAGCTCAAAATGGATTAAAGACCTAAATGTAAGGCCAATATAGCTGATTCACTTTGTTATACAGCAGAAACTAACACACCATTGTAAAGCAATTATACTCCAATAAAGATTTTTAAAAACAAACAAAGAACCAAGCAAGGGCACAGAACAAGTGGGGATGAAAGAAGACTGGCCATAAATTGATAACTGTTGAATCTGGATGGGGTTCGTAGGAGTTCATTATACTATTCTCTCAACTTGCTTATGTGTGAAATTTCTATAATAAATTTTTTTTTTTTTTTTTCCGGTACGCAGGCCTCTCACTGCTGTGGCCTCTCCCGTTGCGGAGCACAGGCTCCGGACGCGCAGGCTCAGCGGCCATGGCTCACGGGCCCAGCCGCTCCGCCGCATGTGGGATCCTCCCAGACCGGGGCACGAACCCGTGTCCCCTGCATCGGCAGGTGGACTCTCAACAACTGCGCCACCAGGGAAGCCTTATAGTAAATTTTTATAGTTTGAAACATCATTGTTCATTTTCATTCATTTACCCATTCATTCAAAATGTATTGAGCAGCCACTAAGGATTTGACAGAAACAACAACAACAACAGCAAAACAAATTTGAATTTACCTAAATCTGGAGGAAAAGTTGAGTGTAATAATGCAAAATAGAAAAAATAAGGGCAGAATCCTTTTCTATAAAGATGTTCTCTCCTCCATCCGGGTCACACTGAAAACATTCTATTTTATCAGAGCCAAGATAAACCCCTTTGGAGTTGCTACTTGACTTCTCCTCGTTAAAAAACAAACAAAACTCCTGGATAGGTCTCTACAAGGTGAACCTCACTCCATCCATGGGTAAATTAATGAAGTATGTGAGCTGTTTTTCATTTATCTCAGAACACCCTTTACAGTACCTTTCCTTTACCTTTACACAGATGTCTTTCAGACCTACCACAGTCCTACACTCACATTTGGTAAACTTGCTTGTTAGTGGAATGTGCTACATTTACACGAGATTGTAATCTTTATTACAACCCAGAGAGATATGTTATTCCCATTCTTCAGATGAAGAAACGAAGACTTAAATTTAGGTTCATGATATAGTATCAGAAACAAAGTACAAACTTTGACTTGGGACCCCATAGAAATGACTCAGAAAGGAAACCTTAGTCTTCTAAGGGGTTTTCAAGAAAAGAGAGTCATATTTCAAAACAGGGGTGGGCATGTCTGCGTTCTCCCCATGGAATAAGGCTGACCGTGGGAGAGCAGGAATAGATTTAAAACCACGCATTGGAGAAGGCAGGTACTGAGGATGGGTCCTGAGAGGCAACCCAGGCCATAGGGAACCCATGGTACCCAAAGTATTGGACAGCAGATGAAAGATGGTAGTCCTTGCAAGTGGTTGGGAAAATTAGAGGCAATATATGCGAAAGGCTTAGCCCTTAGTGGTCAATGAAGAGAAAGTAAATTATTATTCCTGGATATAGAACCACCAAAGCAATGCAAATTCTCATTCTGGAAAAACCATGGAACAAACAGATTGTCTACCTGGGATGTCATGCAGGGAAAAAGACAGAGGTCAAGAGGCCATCATCAAGGCACAGGGTAAAAGAAGACTGGCTGCAAGAATGGCTTGTTGCAGCATCACTCATTGCTTGAGCTAGGAGTGCTTAAAGTCTCTCCTTAGGTAGCCTACAGGTGAGTGTCTGAGTGTGTGTGTGTATGTCTGTGTCTGTGTGTGTGTGTGTGTGTGTGTGTGTGTGTGTGTGTAAGGGGGAAGAGGGAGGCACTGACTCTATTGGACAAAAAAAGGACAAGAATCTGAACCATAAAAACTATACTACACAATCACTCCTAATTGGGGCATATTTAGCTACAGGAGCTCATTGATTAAGCAATTCTGAGATTGTTGCACTGAGGCCAAGAGCGCTTCTTTTGGAGCTCAGAGCCAAAGTGTGAATTTTAACTCTTTTGCTTACTAGCTTAGGGCTCTCACAAGTTATTTAACCTAACTGAGTCCATGATTTACAGGATTCTGTAAAGTTTCACTTTGGGCTTTCATCAAAACATACACTTTTTGTCTTCCTAATTAAAATTATTCATGGTTGTATTGCCAGAATTTCACAGCTGAAAGCTTCTCATTAGTAGAAGAGTACCTGTGACATGATGAGAACTCAATAAAGAATGTACTGAAATGAACAAATGAATTAATGCCAGGTTAGATAAATGTAGCCTCAAATACTCTCCACGGATGGATCTCAGACCTTGGTGGGGGGAGGGTCATACCTATATCTCCCTTGAACATTTTGAAATCTACTTCCCTAACTCTAGATTTTATTTGACATTCCTTTCCTTGACTAGTGGGAATACACTCTACACATCTCCCAAAACTCCTGTCACTTCCATTTCAACTCTTTCCTTCTTGCTTCCTTCATTTTCTCATTTAAATTAAGAAGATAATTTGGTCTGGAGAAGGTTTGGAATGAATTCTACTTCTTGTAATTATAAGAATAAAATCACTTTACAGATTTTAAAAGACATATTAGAAAAGCATTATTATCGCTGGGATTATGTCTATGTTTTCTGTTTCAGCATAGAAATTCTCATAGTTCAACATAGAAATTCAGCATAGTTCAGAGAAATTCCCAGCTTTGGAATAAAATCGAGCTAGTCACAGGAAAGGTATTCAGAATACTGTACTTCATCAGTAGCACTGAGTGAGCATTAAGTGCTACTCTAATCCCAACTTACTCATAATATCTCTCCAATGAATTTCCTGTCATCATAGGCAGTGTTTTACACAATTCATGTTTCTGTATGTCACACAGTGGAATGAAACAAAGACCAGCCAAATGCCATAAACCACCCAGAAGCCTCTTTGCTGCTTTAAGAAGGCCAACAAATCTATTCTTATTGGTATTCCTGTAAACCCTTATAAGTACTGGTTAGTCTTCCATGGCCATTTAAGAGGCTTTTATATGGTTTTTGAAATGCTCTCCAGCCATATTGCTTTTATCTTTTTTTTTTCTTTATTGATTTTTCTCCTTAAGACTTTAATTCACTCTTCTGAGGTTGCTACAGTCAAGAGAGAAATTCTGCAGATCACATAGAGATAACATTCTAACCCAGACTGGGTCACATGCATCTCACATAAGAATACCAGCTTCCTGCAGATAACTAACTGGTCCTTTCCTGCATTTCAAGCCCTTTCGGTCCCGCTTTTCTTTTTTTTTCTGTCCCTTAGTATTTGAGACTTAATCTTTCTTCAGTCTTATTCTTCACGCTGAGCTCATCTGAAATGTACCAATAATTGCTACCGGCTAAATCTGGTTTCATCATTCTGAAAATTCCTCATTGAAACCAGCCCTGTGGAATAGGAATCTGATCATTTCTTGCAGGTTGAAGTGACATTTGTGATGTAGCTCTGCCAATACACTATAGTGTAATCATAAATAATTCCTGGGTGAATTTGATTATATTTCTAAGAGGTACAGGCATATAACATTTGGCTAAATGCTTTAACAAAACATCCTTTAATTTGATTAAAGCACCACCTAAGTGGAATTATTTTTTTAGATCATGTGTGACTAAACCTTTATAAAGTTTAATATTCTGCTGAAAAATATCTTTAGTTTTGGTGTTAGGTAAACCAAGTCCTCAGTGCACTGGGAGAATGATAGCTTAATCTATTTTATCTTCCAGATGTTGTAGCTATTAAATTCATAAATATTTCCTGAGTTCCTACATTGTGCCAGGCATTGTGTGACATATTGAATATAGAGTTAAAAGAGTCTCAAGTCACAGTAAATATGTATATACTACAAATATGCAAACAAGTTAATGACATTGTGAAAAGAAGTTATTTGAAGTATATGCTATGATTGAGTCTATCTGGGCAATCAGGGAAGGCTTCCTTAGGGAGGCAACACTCTATGTTTTAGATTAAAATATCTTCAAGGGAGACCACTAATTCATTTCTTTACAAGTTCTGCCTTCATCCCTTAGCCTGAGGTCATCACCATTATTAATGTCACATTAAATCACTTACAGTTCTGTCATTTAGACAGTACTGGCAACATTTCACAACTTCTTCCAAGTTTCCTCCCAATATCACTATTAGATATAAGAGGGACACAAGGCATGTCTACAAAGAAAGTAAAGTTGATTGGAAGGCTTTCTTTCCTTCTTCCTGGTGTCATATTTCTTCCCCTAGCCCACTGGCATCAACCCTGTGCCTTAACCCAGTTACAACCTGTTAAGTGCTAATTGCTAAGTAAAGGGCTAACTTTTGTTCTTCCATGTGTTTGCAGTTTAATAAGCAATAGGAAGAGCAAAATGACTGGGAAATGCAGAACAGTAAATCTATAACGGTGGAATGATTGGCAGTAGGGTTGATGTTTGGAGAGTAGACAGCCATTGGGACCACTTCCACAGATTAAATAATGTAGGAAGCCATGGTACAGTATACTCATAAAATTAGTGGTGGGATACACATCTCTACTCCAGCTTAAAGGCACATTGATTTTTCTGAAAGTCACAGAACAAAAAATAGAGTTGGCAGGATCTAAGTGTCTTAATATCTCTGTTCCTAGTTCTTCCTATTAGACCATCCTACATTACCTCTTAGTATTTATTAATTTTATTAATTTAAATAGTTCAATTAATAACGATATCCACTTGCATAGTAGTTTATAATTTACACTCTTATTCTCACATTATCTCATTTAATCCCCCAAACAACCAAATGAGGAAACTGAGACACTGAGGAGTTAAGAGATTTGCCCAAGGTTACATAGCTGGTAGCAGAGTCGGTACGTGAAGGCAAAGTCTGTGTCACTGTCACCTCTCCTCTGCCAGGGTGGATGCTGCTGATATGTTTGGCCTCGGCACACTCCTACCACTGCCCACTGTGTGCCCAATTGAAGAAACCAATTTCCCATTCAGAGGCAGCTCTTCTGTAGTCAGGGATATAAGTAGCTGTGTTCTGAAGCCAGAACTTTCCTTCAAATCCTCCCGAGAACATAGCATTTCTGAAGCCCAGGCATTCTAACTTTTATTTAATTTTTTATTATAGAGTACAGAACACGATGCATATTTACAACACCAAAAGAGAAAGCATGCAATGACCACTGCACCCAATAAGTTCCAAGGCACAAAGGCCCCAGAAACCCTGGATACAGCAAATCTTCACCCTGCCATCCCTTCTTGAGTGGTATGAGTGAACTTCCTGTGTGATTCTGAGGCGGAGTCAGCTGAAGTCCTAAGAGTTGGCAAACAGTTCGCCTCCGTAGAGGGCATTCATTTAGGGAGCTTGACTGGTGGCTTCATAGGATTGGAGAAAGGGGGAGGGGGAGCCAAAGAGAGGAGGAGGAGCCCTAGGCAGAAGTCCAAGTTCCGTGGCACTGGCCCCACGGAACTTTGGAAACAAGAATCAGGCATGGGCTGCACAGGTTCCAAGTCACAGGGCTTCCATGGCTGGCAAGCGTTGAGCCGGAAATTCAGCTGAATAGAGCTCTAAATGTTTTTTTGTTTGACATTCATGCTTAACAGAAAATGATGAATCCATTAGCAACTCCTTCCGTTGCCAAAAGAAACAGACTTGCACTTGTAGATTGCTTTCATTCTGCGCTATCAAGCCACTGCATGTGCTGCTTTCACAAAGCTGACAGTCATCTATCATTTTTAAATGGGTTTAGAGGTACAGTCGTCTTTGTCTGAAGTGTGTGGATGTGTCAGCTTGAATGCGACTCATTAAAACAGACTGACCCAAACAGTTTAAATAGGATTCACAGTAGGGGGAAAATGTTTTATTTGAGGTTTGTTTGGAATTATTTTGAAGTTTGTCACTAATTTTGAAAAACAATGGGCTCATTTTCCCAACTTCTTTTTCTTCCCTGAGATGTGTTCAAGAGAACAAATAGCTATATTATATGCTGTCTCAAAAACATGCTCTTTTGGAAATGAAGAAAGATTCTATGATTATGAAATTTCAAGAGTTCCCTTGTGCTCTAGAACATTCCACATACTTAAATGACTTCATGAAACTCCCCCAAGTTTCTCTATCTCTCCTGAGCCTCTGACCTCCAGCCCATAGATGACATATTTGAACATAATTTTGAGACCCGTTTTTCATCATTTAGATTAGCCTCTCAAGGAATACCTTTTGAAGTCAATGATTTAACATATGGATTAAATCTTCCATAAAATGGGTTTAAATATTAAGAGCAAAGCACCTGGCTGTATGCATCTGGGTTCCATAGGACAGCATTTTATTTTAAATGCTTCAAGATGTTCAATAAAAATTGAATATGGCCAAACTCATCTCCAGTGTGAGGCTGTGGGCCTTCAACTTGTTCCCCAATGGCTCTCTTATCTCTCTCTCTCCTCTCATCCAACACCGATATTAAGTTCCTAAAGAAATAATAGAAGTGTAAATTGTAGAAATTAAGATCCAAGAAGATTCTCACATGTCAGTGATGATGAAAGTAACTTGCCAAGAGTTTCAACGTGGCTAGTATGGTTGATCTTTCGAGTTTTATACGTGGTTACAGAGGGAGATATTCAAAATATTTAACACATATAAGTCCTGGGCACAGCCAGTCAAAACCGTCCCCAGAGCAGGGTCCTGGAAGCCCCTTGCTAGGGCAAATGTTAACCCTTAGGTTGCTGGATTCCAGAGATTCGAGGAGTGTTGACATGAAGGAGGCTGGGGCAGTGAGTGAAGGTAGGTTGGGAGTAATGGGAGTGGCTATTTACCAACCAGCAGAGAAGTATTCCCATATTTTGATGACTCGCTATACCAGTGTATATTGGCTGAATTCCAGCTTAGTTTTACCATCTCTTATTCATCATGACATAGATTCCTAGGACTTGAAAAAACAAAGGCAGGAATACCCCATTAGTGTTTTGGCATTGCTCTATAGTCTACAACTTCTTTCTGTGCAACCCCAAATCAACTGAGCACCTGCTAAGGCCCCAAGAGCTGTGCAAGCAGCTCCCACAGGAATGAACAGTCGTTGGAAGTGAGGGATCAGGGAGAAACCCTAAGAAAATAGTGAACTAGTAATTATGGCATAAAAAACATTTTAAAATAAGAATAATTTCTTAGTCTTCACCCTATTTTATCCAAAAGACTTCTAGATTTTTAGCACTTGCAAGGCCTGTTTGTAGAATAAAATACGTAGAACATATATTTAACTTATGTCACATGTTTCCTTTAAGGCGCTATAATGATTTGACAAATTAACCAATTCATTTCTTCCCACCACCACTCCCAGAGAAAGTAAATTCAAGTCAAATATTATGATACCCATTTGTCAGATGAAGAAATTAAAGCAATTTTCAAGACCCTAAGGCTCAAACCAGCCAAGGACCAGTTCAAGTCATCTCTCTCGCAACCAAGGCTTCTTTGACAGAGTCACCATGTGATCTGACCACAAGTAACTTTCATGTAGGAAGAGGATGGAGGAATATGACAATTCTGCAATCTCATTCTTTACAGAAGTACAACTGGATATCACTAGTGTAACCTAAGACACATCAGAGCTTGAAATACGCATCAAATATAAGGAGGAATGTAGAGCTTTTATAGAAAAAGCAATGACCATAAAAAAAACAGTTTCTACTTAAGTGCACAAAAATATAATTAAAAGCAGTTGACACTAAAAAAAGCATAGGAAGACCAAGAGAGAGAGATGGAAAGTTACATTCCTTCTAAAGAATGTGAGCCAGAATGTGGCAGTTCATATCCGATTTTCCCAGGCAACACGCACTATTGCGGAAGATTGCATTTCTGACCGAAACCTCAAAACTCAAGTCAAAATATTTTATTTAAACTATCAGTTTATGCGCTACATACAATTATAAACACAATAATGTCTATGTAAACCAATATACATTCTATAAAGATTCAAAAGGGCTGAAACTAACAACTTTATGCATTGTATTTATTTAATAACAGGAGATTAAACGCAGGCTTCGGAGTTAGAATGCCTGTTTGTATGTCAGCGTTACTACTTTTGTGGCTCTACAACCTTGGACAAATTACTCCCTCTGGTCCCTGTTTATAAAATGGACATATAGGGACTTCCCTGGTGGCGTAGTGGTTGAGAGTCCGCCTGCCGATGCAGGGGACACGGGTTCGTGCCCCGGTCCGGGAAGATCCCACATGCCGCGGAGCGGCTGGGCCCGTGAGCCATGGCCGCTGAGCCTGCGCGTCCAGAGCCTGTGCTCCGCAATGGGAGAGGCCACAGCAGTGAGAGGCCCACGTACCGCAAAAAAAAAAAAAAAAAATGGACATATTAACACACAGTGAGGTGGTGAGGATTAAATGAGATATGTTTCCCAAGTTCCAACAGAATGATTGGCAGAGAGTAGATATTTGGGTACCTCCCTCTCACTGACATTTTTCACTCCACTCTTTCATTGAACATTTCCCTTCAAAGAGCATTCAAAGACTTTAATGATTGAGTTTCTGGTCGTTCTGCTGCAAGTTTGGAATTTCATCAAAAACAACGCCAGTGCAGCTTCTGGAATACTTGGCCCCTCCTCCTGGTCCTAACCACCCCAAGTCTTTCTCGATCTTGGACTGCCTGCCTAGTTAGCAACGTCATGTTTTCTGACAGCCCCAGAACTTGGGCCATCACTTTCTGGCATGCTACTGCCATCTCACTGGTCACTTGGTTCTCTTTCAAGTGGAAGAGATACACCCAGGCCCTCTATAGAAGTAGGTGTAAGTTGCCGGACTCTCCCCCTTTCTTTATGGTGCTTCCTCTTAAGAAAGTGCGATGCATCTTTTGAGTTTACAGTGAGCAAATACAAGGAAAAACAAGGAAGAAAATTGTCAAATAAGGGAAAATTTCATAAATTATTTATATAACCCCATTCGTTAAGAGTTGATTCTGCTCTTGACTGAATCACAAATGGAGCTAAAGTCTTTCTTGGTTCCCATATTATATTTTGTTTCTTTATTAGGCTGGGCTCTCATCATCTCTGACTTTATTAGCTTATTCAGCAAATATGTATCAAGTACCTACTCCATGCCTGGTGCAGAGTAATTTAGGTACAGATCCTGAACTTGAAATATGTCAAGTCTACTCTTCCTGCCTCCAGACTACTGGTTCTCAAACTTGACTGTGAAACAGAACCATCTGGAAACATTGTTAAACCACTGGTTACTGGGCTACTTACTCAGGTTCTGATTCAGGAAATCTGGGTAGGGGTCTGAGGATTTCCATTTCTAACGTGTGCGTGCTGGTCCAGGAAACACTTTTTATTTTTTTTTAGCATCTTTATTGGAGTATGATTGCTTTACAATGGTGTGTTAGTAAACACTTTGAGACCCCTGCTCTAGGCTCTAATCCCTTGTCTTCACGATCACATGTGTAAACCTCCTAAAATATAATTAAATCACTCTACAAAGCAAAACCCTATTTGGTTCTTCAACAGACCCAAACCTTCAAACTTCAAGATCTGCTACTCAAGGCTGCTCCTTTTCTAGCCTTTCTCTGGTAATGACAGAGCACGAGGACGCACTTCCCACGCTAACTTCCTTAGTTAAGTCTAACTCTATCTCTACCAAACATTGTTTAGGTCCCTTTGAATAATTAGCTTCTGTGGAAACTAAAAGTCTTGAACTTCCCATTTATTAAAGAAGGGAGAGAGGAGTTGTCTTCCTTTTGTAAGTGTATTGGCTCACTAGGCAAACAAAGCACGCTTTTAGGAGTAGAAGGCAGTAATGGCGCTAGAATGGAACCCTCCCATGAAGACCCAAACCCTGAAAAAAGTTGTTTAAAAAATATAAGTTTAAATTGAAGAAATATCTGATGATACCAATCACTTTAAAGTACTTATTAATCGTCTGTTTTCATTCTACATTTATGTGTCTGAAACAGTAACAGGAAAAGAGACATCATTGTATAAACATTAATATAGCACGCAACTACATCAAAGAGAACACCAGCTTTCATTTTCATTCAGTGAGATTAACCTAAAATAACTTATCCGTGGTTTTGTTTGAATTCACCAGGCAAAGTTTCAGTACAAGGTAAATTCTTAGGAAGCAACATTAAAAGTATTATACCCCCTTTTACCAGGGTGCAACTTTTCTGTATTGATATATTTTATGAAAAATGTTGTTTGTATTAGAAATATGCACCAAAATAAAGCATCTCTAAATAACTTGAGTAAATACTCAGGTATCTTGAAGAAATGGATTATGGTATTAGATTGCTAAAATCATCTGATTTGGGAAATTGAAGGTAGGAGAGAAAGAGAGAGAGAGAGAGGTTATAGACAAACAACACCACGTATAATAATCACCATTGTCTTTCTTTCTCTGAAAACTGATATGTTATAGCTGTTATTTTTGAAAATATCTTGCCTGTGGGCAATCTTCTAACTGAACATTGTAGAAAAGTAGAAGAAGATACATCAATAATGAAGACAAACTTAATAAAAGCACCCTGGAGTATACATGTGTGGGCGTGTATATATACGTAAGAGGTGGGGAGCTGGGGCTAGGGCAAGCCTGAGCCACTGGTATTCACTGGGAGGTCTAATTTGGTACCTGTATTTTTTTTATTGTGTCCCTACATTTGTAACTAAAGAGTCATGTGATGGGTGAGTAGTTTTCCAATTCCACCAACTGTATCAACCAGTAAACTGGCCACACTCAGCCCATCTACCCTTGATGAGGTCTTGTACAGGCTCTGGAAGGGAAGGGAATGTCTAGAAGGATTCGTGACCAACTGCAATCAAACAGAACATCTGTAAGATTAGTGAACAAATCCCACTGAATGACATTTGATAGCCTCTATGTCTTCAAACCATTGGAAAGACAGCTTAAAAAGACAAGCCTAGAATTAAGCTTTTTATCATTATCCATATTAAACAGATACATACAAAACATCAACAGAAACCAAAGGCCTTTCAGTAGTAGCCTGGTGTGTGCAAAGAACATTGGATTTGAATCAGGCACACTTGGGTGTGAATCACAGCCTCAGAGCTGTGACCTTAGTCTTGTTCTCCAATTCTGTTAATTGTAAAATAAAAACAGGATTGTGCTGTGAGCGATTAAGTTATATATTAACATATATAAAGCATCTGGAACAGTGCCAGCACACAGTAGGCACATAGTAAATTATAGTAGCAGTGGTGGAACGAGAAGGGAATCACTTGAACTTTTGTATGCAGCTCTCCTTAGAGGGCAGAACTCCACGAAACTTTTTTTAACCAAGGCCGCTTAATGTATGCATGTTGTATAAAGGAATAAATGAATGAGACTGAAAGAATCATACTTCCCTAAAGATTATCAGGTTGACAGAATGAAAGATTTCCCAATAGCTTCCATGTCAGATATATCAATAAACATTTTTTAAACACCTACTAAGTTCAAGGCATTGTTCTTAGAACAGGGGAAAATAAATAAAGATGATCTCAACGTTCCAAAGACTACGGTTTAACCTTCTCAATTGTGACTGCAGGTAGAATCACTTAGATTTCGAAACTCCTGATGCCCAGGCTGCACCTCATACCAATCAAATCAGAATCTCTGGGGGCTGGATTCACCCATCAGTATTTTTTATAAACCCCCTTGTGATTCCAGTGCACAGCCAAGATTAAGAAGCAATGATCTAGGAGACAGGTGGAGAAACAACGTGAAAATAGGTAAACAACAACAATGTGACAGTGAGAAAGAAATATTTGTGAAAAAATTAATGTAGTGGGAATTGGAAAACATCTATCAGGAGAGGCATGCATATAGAGTTTCAGAGAGGAATCAGTGTTTGAACAAAATCTTCAAAGATGCTCCTTTCATACACGTGGAACATGGGCAGGCACGAGTCCCACAGCGGAGGGATAGCAATATGTCACATGAAAGACGGGAAATGCAGGTGGTGTTTTGTATACATGAAGAATAACGATGCACTTGGCTTTTTCTCATAAACTTACATTTTAACCCAACAACCCTGCCCCATTTGACTTCGGTTTTACAATTATTTGCAGAATTCTAATGGCCCAAATTTCTATATTTACCTTGAGATCTTAAGGTCGAAACACAGAAGAAATTATTTTAACAATTCTTACGTATTTTTATTTTATGCAGAAATTACACTCTTCATATTCTCACAAAGTATTTGAGGTAACTTAAATTTTAAAGCACTTGTAAGGTAGCAATCTTTTAAGGCAGAACAGAAATCATCTAGGAAAAAGACATAATTATGCCAGAAAGTTAGAATGACATTGTTTCCGAAATTGAGTATTTAATATAATCCTGAGATTCCTGGCAGTCGATGCAACAAGGGAAATATGAAGTCTTATTGTTTGATGAAAGAAAGTATGTAGTTTATTTGAAAAGGCAAATACTGCCCATTGCTCAAGTCTGGGAAGAATATGGAAAGCACATTGCATAACATAACGAGAAGTGCCTTTAACTCACTTTACCCACAACTTGGTCCTTGGATGCTTGGAGAACTTTGATGACTTCAACTCACTCTGAGAGTAAGTTCTTCCTACCCACTTTCAATTCACCTCCCTAAGATTATTCAGATTGAATTGATGCGCCCATTCTATTTAGAGAAATGCATTCTCTCTCCCATAGCTCGGCATGGGAAAAAATACCCGCACTGATCTTTCTGCTTTCTAGTTTTGTTGATATATTAGCATACACAATCTGTAAACTTTGTATTTTAATTCCTCTTTGGTGCCAAGAGTAATGCTTAAAGAATCATTTGCCCACCTATATTATTCCAAATGCATCACGTTGTTAAAAGAAAACATGGGTAGTAAAACCCTCTTGAAATTTAAGGCATTTGAAGGAGTTATATTCTTAAGGCATTAAGTCACCATAGTAAGGTATATAAGCAAATTCTTATAAGCTTTCACACGCCCAATTTGGCAAGGGATCATCCATGTGAATAGTCCTTTGTTTTCAAGGACATTTTCCATGATATGTACAGGTTTTTACAGAACTCAAGTTGATTCTAGCAACTATTTAAAATTCCCCAGAAATACCTTAAATCTCATATCTTCGCTTCTGAGTAGGGACAATGCGAAAATGCCAGCAGCTGAGTACTTTTAGATTAAAGGTAACATCCCTTTCGACAGCCTTTCACAGACACAGGTGAACAGCAATTCATATAAATCACATACATCTCATGTCTCACTTTATGTATCTTGATGGGAGAATCCTGCGGTCGACTAATCTAAGACATGAACCTCGGCCATAATTTCTTGAGACTGATTTAATGCCAGTCCTGCTCAAAACCATGCTACACTCAACAGGTCGTGTTTTAAATGGAGGTTGTACATTTATGTCTATTATTGCATTGTCTTGCAAGATCACATATCAACTTTTTTGTCACTTTTAATTACAGTTACAGCAGCAAATTATCTCATACCAATCTAAATGTCTACATTTTTAAAGCATTGCCCTTTATTTAAGAGATGCTGATGACAAACACAACTGAGTTATTTTCTAAGACTGTACCTTATGCTCAACGATGCTCTCTTGTTCTCTACTCCTTCAGACTAACAGCTTGCCATGTTCAATAGCTGGATGGTTTAAGATTTAATCAGTGAACATGAGCAGAAAACTATGGAAACAGTTTCACAGGGGAATGCAGGTCAGAATCAACTCTCATTGAATTTTCTAGGACAGGTGGAAACACAGTCATAAACGGTAACACTCCTTTATGCAAAGCTAGACGTTGACTAACAGATCATGAACATTTCTCCTGAAGAGCCTGGACATGGCTTCAGAATTCTTTTCAACCAAGGGCATTTTGTAGACATTATTAATTGATCAAAGGGGTACTTTGTTTAAACTTATTTGCCAGCCCTCTCCTAGGACCTCAGACTGGCACAGACTTTGGAGGTAACCGAACTCAACCCAACATCTGGTCCTTAAACCCTGTCTCTAAAATCTCCAGCAAGTGACCATTCAGCTTCCTCTTGAACACTTTCATCAGTAGGCCGAGCGAACCAGCCACATGCAAAAGGTTCCACAAACTCATGTGCAAAAAAACTGAGCAATTAAGTTATTTGCAAATAAGTAAAAACAGCTAGGGAGTTCATGAATTGTCTTCTAAGTAGTCCTCTATTGCCATGGTGTACTATTCACTCGTATCACAGTTCTTTGAAAATAAAAAAGGAAAGATAAATTTCTTTTGTTCTTTATTTCCTAAGAAGAGCATTTCCTATCCAAGAATGAACTCTCGACTCTGATATTTAGGAGACTTTGCCTTCCAAGGAAGAGTTTGTACAGCTCTCCAAGAATAGGGCAGTCTGAAAATTCTTACAATAAAGGAAAAGAGAGATAAGTTGGGGAGGAATCAGGCATAGAAGAGTCTGGGGAAGGGTCGAGAATCTGATCCCTTGTGGCTCAGATCTCACCATAGTTATTTTTGACCATTTGCTCCCCCTACCTAATTTCCATGCAGTCAAAATCTCCACTTCCTCTCCTCTCCATTCAAAATACTCAGTTTGATTGAGCTAATTAAAGAAATTCCCACTAAAGCATGCATAACTAGCCCTTTCAGAAAACATTCAAATCCAAAAGAAAGATTTGTTAGTGCACATGAATTTTTGAAGCTATTTATCATATAGATTATTATCCCTTACTTCCCCCACCTAAGTTGATTAGAATCTCAGGAAATAAAATCCATGGTATTTGTCATCATTTCATAAATCACAGTTAAACAATGAACTTTTCTTGAATTTTAAAAGTTATTGTACTTTCTAGCATTCTCATGTTCAAGAACACCTGAAAACCTTTGCAATGCTTATATTAAAATATTCTACCCCAAAACCTATAAACTCCAACAAATCACTAGCATTGGAGAAAAAAATTTAAATAGCGATTTGCTGTGTGAGGTTTCTAACTATTCTTCATTCACTGTTGATCTTAACCAAGGTTAGTCTTTAACTGCAATACACACACATGCAAAAGCGAACAATAACAAAAGGAAGAAGGTACTTCTAAGACCTAAATGCTATCACAGAGATCATTCTGACTATAGTGTGGGCCAAAAGGACCACCGTGACTACCCTAGAGTTCAACGTGAATTTTATTGGCTGAATCACGCTTTTTTGTAAACCAGGAGATATTTGGAAATTGTTGCTATGAAGATGTATAAAAGGTTTTCAAAAATTTGGTATATATACCATCTCATCTGGTAGCTGTTCCAGATATTTACAAGGGCACCCCTTTCTTTAAGTGATTCGGTGAGGCATAATCATTGATGTTCTTTAAGACTAATAGAAAGCAGGCAAAATGGAACAAAAGTTAAATCGTACACCCAATATTAAATCTGGAATTGATCTATTTTATGTCTAGAATTTCATTCAGCTCCTTAGATTGATAATAATAATTAATGGCATGCTTCAAAAGATCAGAAAACCAACTCATCTGCATCTCAAATAAGCCAAGTCTTACAGAAGTTCAAAGTATGAACAGGTAATTTTCATCATGAAAACATTCATATTTTTTCTCTTGCACAAATGTAAAATTATCACGTCTCATGTTGAGCTGATTAGAACATATCAATCTCTGATCAGCCAGTACTTTAAGAGCAGATTCTAGAGGACTTATACATTCGACAAATTTGTATGTATAGCGTTATTTATATCTTTATTCTTCCCTTGAACCCTGAGACAAAATAACACCTTCTGCTACTATGCTAATTCAAAAGTAAGACCTGGATAGTTATCCCTATGGTAACTCATTTTACCCCTAGGCTCATTTTACCCCTAGCCCATTTCCAACCTGTTACTAAATTACTAAGCACTGGAGGGATGCATCAAAGAGCACAGAGAGATGCTGTTAAGGTAATGAAACCAAACACCATCCACTTAAAACATGTTGTGTCAGCTTGGAAATAAGGGTGGATAAGCCCCTATAGCTGACCACCTAGCAACTGTTACATTTTCTAAGTTACAAAACCAGGACCTCCCTCCACACAACAAAAACTACTTCCCAGAGGCAGAACTGGCTTTCTAGAGCTCTTGTGTTTTGGGCATAGGAATATTTTTTATTATGCTCCGAAACACGTATTTTGACTTTTTCACATCTCCGTTTTTCCACGTTAATGAACAACGACTAGATATATTTTCTTTGGAAGCAATTTTTAAGTGTCTATTAGCTGCAAAAAGCAATTACATTTCTTTAGTGCATCCAAGAGTCCAGGAGGCCAAGAATGAGATTTTCCCTCAGTCAAGGTTTTCAAAGGGTCGACCAAGAGAATTGGGACAGGCTTCATTCCTTACTAATGGTGCACTACCACGACATTCTAATATCCTGCCGAGAAGAATCTTTTACTTTGAAATTTAAAGTCTCATCCGACAGAACCCATGCCTGCAGGAGCCTCAATTTATCTGCTCTAGAGGAAGAACATCGAAATCCAATCTGAGGGATTCCAAACCTTTGTTTCCATGGTGAGGCTTCCAAAAAGCTACTGAACGTTCGATTCTATCCATTTCAGTTATGGGGTGTGGGTATATTTAAGAGTCTACCTTAAGTTAACACAAAGGCACACAAAGCATCAGTCGTTTCTGCAATGAGGAACCAGGTCATTGTGAGAAGACAGTGTAGGTATTTACCTTGAAAGGTACTGGAATTGTTTCTACCTGTTAGATTAGCTTGTCCAAAAAATGAAGGTGCTGAATTAGATGATCTCTAGAGTCCATTTTAGGTCTACACTTTAACTAAGAGGTTAGCTGATTCTGTGACCTTGATCAAGTCACTGAGAATCACTAATGTGTAAGTTTCCTTCCAGCTCCGAAACAAGTCCACATATCCTTAATATAATTTCAGGGATTATTTTTTTCCCCTTAAAATTAACACATAACCTTAGAAATAAGATTTGTGTTCTACACACTACCTGATATTAAGGGGGGAGGTAAAAAGTAGGGAGTAAATGTTTGTTCTAGGAGTTAATTCTATTGGGCAATCAGGTGGTAAATAACTAACCAAAAAACGTACTTAAGTAAAAAAGTGCTTAAGAATGTAAAGTTATAGTAACGACATCAAAGAATAACAATTGATGAAGAGCGATATTTGCCACTGAAACTAATGTCAATAGGTCTCCACCTATTTGCCTTTTTCATGTCAAAATTCTCTTGCCTGCCAGTCCTAAATTCTTCAGGGAACATACAACAGGCTTTTTCAAGAGCCGTTCCTTGAGATGGCTCTCCACCAAGTTTAGGTAGACTTGGATCCAGTACGAGATTCCTCTATTGACTTGGAGATATATCAATTGACCTAAGGCCCATCCCCAAAAATAAAATTCCTGAAGGCAAGGCAGTATGAAATGAAATGAAAAGGGTGTGGGATTTGGGTTTAGAGGATCCTAGCAAAATGAACTTTGTATTCTATCTCTGTTCCTTTCTAGCTGTGAAGCTGGACACTGCTGTTAATATCTCTGGGTTTCAGTCCCATCATTGTAAAATCATGCTAATATTACCTTCTTCAAATGACTGTCATAAGGATTAAATTAGATAATGGGGGAAAGCGATAAGACCTCAATAAATGCTTGAACTACCTGTTGAATTTATCCAACCTCAGATCAGTAATCATTTACTGGTGCCCTACTATGTACCAGGCACTGCATAAGATGTTACAGATTAAATGATGGAAAAGATTCATTCCTACTCTGATGATACACTTTGAATAGAAACAATCTAACCCTGAGGAACCCACTTGCCTTGAAATTAGAGATCAGAATTTGTGCTGCTCACCTTTCCCATGGCAAAATCCTTGAGGAAAAAAAAAACCTGTTGTTGAAACTAATCAATCTCACCATTTTTCAAAGCATGATATTCTTATTTGCTAAAAAAAATATTAATTGATCAACTGCTCTGTGTGAGACACGAAAGTCTTAGCTAAAGTTTTTGCTAAGATGTTTGTAATTCCATAGGGAGAGGAGACATAAACCTATCGCAAGCTAAATGTCAAGACAAAGAAGTAATTAATGAATTTCAAAAAATACCCACTATAGCTTCATAATCCTGCTAGGACTTTTAGAGAAGAGAGTAGGAAATATATATGGCTCCTGCCCTCAAGGTATTTACAATCTATTGGGGGAAAGAAAACTAAAAGGCATAAATTGCTAGTCCAAAATAGTACATAATTATATGTCAACTGAGCCTGTTGAGATGTCCAGGCAGAAGTTCTATTGTAACTTTGTAGGAACTGTGAGCTGCTCTCCGTAAGGAATGGGCTGAGGAAAAGATGGGGTTCAACCTAACTTTGAAGAATCAGTAAGATTTAAATAAATGGATATGAGAGGGAGGAAAGTCAAGATTATTGTAATTTGTATTTAAAAGTCTTGGTGTTAAAAGAAAAATGAGGGCTTCCCTGGTGGCGCAGTGGTTGAGAGTCCGCCTGCCGATGCAGGGGATACGGGTTTGTGCCCCGGTCTGGGAAGATCCCACATGCCGCAGAGCGGCTGGGCCCGCATGCCATGGCCGCTGAGCCTGCACGTCTGGAGCCTGTGCTCCGCAACGGGAGAGGCCACAACAGGGAGAGGCCCGCGTACCGCAAAAAAAAAAAAAAAAACAAAAGAAAAATGAGCACAACTTGTTCAGAGGTTAAGAGGCAATATGAGATGAAGATGGAAAGATGGGGCATCTTACAATGGTACAGCATTGTAAGCATCTATTCAGACAATTATTTTCTCTTGGCCTGATAGCAGATGCTCAAAAGACCTGCTGTTACCGCTTATCGCTGTCAGTTGTTCTCTTAGACCATGAATGAAGAGTTCTACCAAAATGCATCAAACTTTCAGTTATTGACAGCAGAGTCAAGTCACAGCTACTCAGTCCATTAGAGAAGTACTATTACAGGGCATAACTACCATTTGACAGTGAGTAAAGTAGGGATGTATTCAGACAAGACCCAGAGTGGAAATTGGATAGGGGGCAAGGGATCTGTCTCCCAGGAGTGGTGTTGTTGTTATATTATTTTTTCCTATTTCAAAGCAGGAAATATCAGGGAAGTGTTGGAACCAGATGTAAGAAAGAAAGGAAGAGTAGACTTGGGAATATGGGTGCTTCCTCTGAACACTTCAGCTTAGTCCAGCAAATATTCTATTGTCATCTTCCCAATATACACCTTTGCAAGTGATTTCTAAGTATATGTTAGTTGAAGATAAGTGTAGCCTTTTCCAAAAAATGTCAGTGATGTATATATGGATGGATGAATGCAGTTTGGATACCAGATATATGCATGTATTTATTGATCATTTATTAGGTCATTGAGGACCTTCAAGTTCTTCTAGAGCAGTGGCAAAGGTCCAAAGGCTCTTCTGCTAACTACCCCACCTCAATGAGCTGGAAATATCAGAGATATAGAAATAGAGAGAGAATATATATTTATATATAAAATACTAAATGATATTAGTGCAACTCTTTCTCCTCTATTTCAGTGTTTAATATCAGCACCTCAATTTTATTGAAGTTGTCACTAATATGGTATGACTTAGGTTAATCTGGGTTAAGAAGTGGATTCTAATAGATCTATCTATCCTGAAACCTTTAAGCTAAATGTTGCTGAAAAGATGTATGCAAAAGAAAACCTTGATTTCTCTTTTTGTAAGATGAGAAAATTTTATTGTAACTTGAAAACTTTTCTAGATATTTTCCTACAACCCAGCCACCTAAAAATATCAGGAGAGAGGACCAAAAAAAGGTAACTTTAGTTAGTTAATATACTAGTATTAGGTTTCTTCCTATAACTGGAACCCATGATTTAGCTTTTAAATGGAATATAGCTTTCCCCCGCTCCTGCCCCCCTGCCCACCCCTGCCCAGCTGGCTGTGTTGTTTCTAAACAAGTCCTTCAGTTGATATTCTTTAATGAATCTTACAGGCTCCTTGCCTATAATTCCAATTCATTTTAGCTGTTGGTGACTGTCATTTTAAAGGTGAAAATGTTTTAGGCAGGTGGGTTCTACCATTTTGTTATTGCTACTGTCAAAAGATTGGGGGAGGGAGGAAGAGCACATGTACTGCGTTACAAAAGAACATGTCACGTATAATTTCCATATTGGGAACCTATATCAGAGAGCCGAGCACATGTCCCGGACACAGGCTATAGAGTGCAGATCCATGTTGTATTATGAGACTTATTAAAGGGTTTTAAATTGTATCACTGGAATTCAAAATTATTAGACACATCTTTTGGATTAAAATGTCCTGCTACATTGGGAATATATAATAATGTTGAATACTGCTTACCTTCAACCCAGCAATTATAGTCTGTGGTATATTTCTAGAAAAATCTTCATACCTAAGTACAAAGAGACATGTAAAATATTTTAAGCTAGTATAAACAATGTTGTGATTTAGAAACAACATAAATGTTCATCATTAACAGAAGAATGGATCTATCATGTCATATTCATACAACTGATGAAGTAAAATGAATTAACTAGAGCTGTGTGAATGAACATAGAAAAAAATCTCACAAAGACAATTTGGAGCAAAACAACATTTGTACAAGGATATGTTCAATATATTACCATGTACATAAACTTTAAAATCATGCCAAACAATATTATCTAATGGTTATTGGTACAGTCATATTTAGTAAAAGCATTAAATTACTATAGTATAGTGAAGGCAGTAACAGAAGGGCACACAAGAGACTTCACCTGTATCTGTAAAGGTGTATTTCTTAAAAAATAATTCAAAGCAAATATGATAAAATGTTTAGAATGCTAAAGTGATTTCCTAGATATTAGTAACATTGTACTTTTCTATAGGGTTCTAATATTTCATTTAAAAAGAAAATTGAACAACAAAAGCCAACCTGCTTCAATGGAATGGGTTTGGTTTTGGTTTTGTTTTCTTTTTTTAAGTGGTGAGAAATTTTATGTACCACATTTCTTTCTTCCTTCCTTTCTTTCTTTTTCTTTTCTTTCTTTCTTCCTTTCTTTCTTTCTTTTTTTCCTTCTATGCGGGTTTTAACTTCTCCACAAGGATATGCAGGAGCTTTAGAAAAAGATTCCCTAACAATTCTTCAAAGAAATTAAGAAGTGAAGTACAAAGAGAAGGATTTTCTACACTTCTAACCAGATTACTTTTCTCTGCACTGAATTTTTTAAAATAAGAAGTCACTAAACACAAATTTTGGAGTTGGAGAATTTTCAGTCTCTCCAAAATACCAGAGCCCAGAAACCTCTGAGACGGGTCCAAGCATTTGAGAGTGTGTGTCTATTTTCTCCTCAATCATCCTTCAACTTCTTGAGCTTGGCTAAACCCATTCCAATATTGCATCTCCCATCAGTGTCACTCTGGATCAAGATAATCTCTGTGGGCACTGCGCACTGTTCGCTTTTATCTGCATCCACTCTGAGAACTTTCAATAATTGCTCTTGGAGCTACAAGGTAAAGTTGCCATTCTTGTGAAACATGAATGGAAGCTTACTTTTACCTTTACAGTAAACTGAATCCAAGTAAAACAACTTATAAGCGGTTAGTCTGTAGTTTTCCCCTCACCATGAAGGTTCCATTTGTAGATCAATGTTTTCTACCTAATCAATATAAACTTTGGAAATAATCAAAGCAGGCCATCAGTCTAGAAGTTTCTTTTTATTAAGTATATTTTCCATGTTTACATTATTCTTGTATTTTTATTTCTGAGGATTTCAGGGTCATGTAATCTGTAATGGAGCTGAAAGTACTCCAACTAGCAATGATCCAGGAAGACATCAAAAACACCCAGACAGAATAAGGCTAATATTTCCTCACCAGGTGTCTAGCCTCTTAATCTAGTGATAATATCACATTCCAAAGGAAAAGGCACCGAGATCCTCCCAACTAGTGCTCTAAGCACTTACTTCTCCACCTAGGATTACCAGCCTGTTGAGCAGCAAACATTCTCACCTGCATCAGAGGTGGGGGCTGATCTCCACTTGCTGAGAACAGCAGCATCTGAGTTGTAAATGAGAGCCAAGGCAAAACTCTTTTTAGAAACCAAAACCCGGCAACAAACTTGCTGGTTTCAGGCGCAGGTGCCAAATTATCTGGGGTTTTATTTATGCTTCCTGAGACTGTGGCCCTCCTTTTGAATTGGGAATTAAAAAGTGGTCTTTTTTTCATAGGTATTTTAGGTTCTGTGATGAGGAGGGGATGGCCCATCTTCCTTGTCGGAGGATAAATCTGCAGACTTCTCTAGGACTGATGTGACCCAAACTCTGAGCAGGGTCAAGGGTCTCACCTGACAGAATGCTTGTGATGAGTGGTGTAGGGGGAGAAAAAGCAAGGAAATTTTTTGGATCTGATTTATTGTCCAGTTTCTAGAATTCATCTTAGACAATTAACTTTTTCCTCTGAAAACATGGAGTGTGGCTATTAAAATATCCTTTATCGGGTTTCTAAGCGATCGCTCAGAGACTGTTGGCATGGGGGAAAGGACACAGGACTAGAATAAGGAAACATGAGTTCTAATCACAATTTGGCCACCAAATCGCTGTCTACAGCATCCTTATCAATACCATCGGAAAAGGAAGGGCCCAAGTCATGGGTTTCCAACGCTGTCTACTATACTTGGAATCATTTGGGGAGTTAAAAAGTAGTAACAACAGCAATGTCCTGCCTGGCCATTTCCCAGAGCAACAGAATCAGAAACTCCAGGATGTGGGACCTAGCACTGATATTTATAAAACGCTCCCAGGGTGATTTTAACTGAGAGCCAGATTGAAAACTAGAGTAGTGTTTCTCATACTTTCATGTGCAAGAGAGTCACCTGGGAGCTTATTAAAATGCAGGTTTGGATTCAGTAGGTCAGGGCTGAGGCATTTCTGACAAGCTCCCAGGTGATGTGCTGCTGCTGGTACACAGAGCACAATTTGAGTAGCAAGAAACTAGATGATTTCCAAGCGCCCTTCCAGCACTGATTCTGTGAATTTGCGTTTTTCACTTTCAACAGAATCATCAATTTCCCACCTAAGATCACCCATCTCAGAGAAATGCCTTTATAATGTCATGTACTATGCTAGTCTCTGTGAAATAATTTAATGTTCTTTAGAAGTTAGAAGATACTTCAGAATCTTATGGTGCCTGATGCAACACCATGGACATTAATTATCACTGACTAGTATAACAGATGTAAAAATTACAGGGGATTTGGGGGAATTCACATAGGTAGGAAGGTACCCCTTGGTGTGCAGAATTTAGCACTATGAGGGTATATATACAGGGACATCTCACTTAGAAATCTGTGTGTGTGTGTGTGTGTGCGTGCACGCCTGGGGTGCGGTGTAGGTTGGAGATTGGAGGGGTTTAGGGAAAGCTTTCTGGAGAAAAGTATTTTTGATCTGAGCTCTAAAGATAAATAAAATTCAGGAGTTGGGAGGGGTATCCAGACAGAGGAATGTGGTATAAATACCTAAGTGTGTGTGAAAGAGAGGCTGAGGAAATCGGATGACTAAAGTAGCTTGATTTGACTGAAGCATAAAAAACCATGAGAAATGAGGGGTAAGCAGTGGCTAGAGACAGGACTTGAAAAATCGTACCAAGGAGTTGAGTCATTTTCCTAAAGCAAAAGAAGGCCTTCAAAGTGTTTTAAGCAGAAGAGCAACATGATTTACATTTTCAGAAATAACTTTTGTGCGCTCTGTGGGCAATGGAATCACAGAGGCAGGCATATCTGTTAGGGGGTGTCTCACTGAGGATGAATGAAGCCGGCTACTTCCACTTCCAGGAAATTTTTCTACAGATACTCACACAGGTGCCCACAGGTGTTTGGGCAAGTATGTTCATTACACTACTGCTTATAATGACAAAACCTATAAGCATAGATGATGTCTATCAATTGGACACTGGTTGTATAGCTTCTGTTATATCCATGCTATGAAATACTGCATGACCCTTAAAAAGAATGTAGTAGATCTATATTTATTAACATATAAAGATTTCCAAGACATATTGTAAAGAGAAAAAAGTAAGTCACAAATAATCTATATAGTGTGGACCCCAATTACATAAAATCAAAAATATATTCTCTATATCTGCATAGTATATGTGTATGTAAATTAACAGAAAAAGGACAGAAAGGATACATTTCTAAGTGATGGCAATGTCTTCCTTTAAGGAAAGGAATGGAAGACAAAGAGCAACTTCCACTCTATATGCTTCTGTTTTGTTTAAGATACTAAGAGAAAAAAGTATTTGTGTAATAAGAAAAAAAGAAATTAATTGCTACATTGCATATCTTTTTTTATTCATCAATAGTATGAGTTTTGTCTTCATCCTGTCTAACAATTTCTATGATTTTTAATTCTAAATTTCTGAAAAAATTAAAATTTAAAAAGTCTTTTAAGAATTTAAAATTTTGTAAAGACGCAGACATAGAGAATGGACTTGAGGACACGGGGAGGGGGAAGGGTAAGCTGGGACGAAGTGAGAGAGTGGCATGGACACACATACACTACCAAATGTAAAATAGTTAGTTAGCGGGAAGCAGCCACATAGCACAGGGAGATCAGCTTGGTGCTTTGTGACCACCTAGAGGTGTGGGATAGGGAGGGTGGGAGGGATACGCAAGAGGGAGGGGATATGGGGATGTATGTATACGTATAGCTGATTCACTTTGTCATACAGCAGAAACTAACACACAATTGTAAAGCAATTCTACTCTAATAAAGATGTTAAAAAAAAAAAGAATTTAAAATTCTGAAAATTTCTCTTCTCTCCCCTCCAAGACTGTGCCCTAAAGGTCACCTCTTCTTTCCCCCCCAAACCCCTCTCACTTTAATCTTTCTCTAGTTCTCATTATGCAGCTACCCCAAACAGACGATAACTCAGGGCACAATTTAAACATCCAGAGGCTGAAAATCATTAAAAAGATTAAGTAACCAGCAGAAATCAACAGGGATTGAAAAAAGGAAGTTTTTCTCTTTACCCTTCTGGGCACTGAGAATTTTTAGTGCTGCCATAATTTTCTAGAAAGATCCTGTGATGACCTCTGAAAACAATCCAGGACCCCCACAGCTGCTCTTGGATCCCAGTAGAACCGATTCTGCTGTGCACTGAAGGGAAAGTTATAAATTGCTTAGAGGAGGAGGTTACAAAAGGGAGCGACCAGGCTGGCTTTTGTTAGGGTAAATCTGGGCTCCCCAACCTGTTAAGATGCTTTGAAAGAGGTAACAAAATGATCTATAAAGGCGAACCAGTGGGTGTCATTTCTTTAGATAATCAAAAACCTTTTGATTGGGGAATACACAAAAGGCTGAGGAAGGTTAGTAACCCTGGGATAAAAGAAAAATTTCCTTCATCAATTAAAAAACAGTTATGGAAAAATGAAGACTAGAACTCCAATTTCCCCAACGGAGAAAGATTAAAATGTTCACATCGTTCAACGTTTATTATTCAATGTCAATTGAATGGAGATCTCCTGGAAGAAATCAATGATCTAAAATTGATTTTAAATGTTATAAATAAAAATACAAAATGTAAAAACAAACCTTTTTAGCAATTAATTAATAAAAGTAACAAAAATTTTATTTCCAGTCTCGTACAAGTTTTTTGGCCTAGTACCTAATAAGCATTCACCAGCACTGAAAGTGTCACCATTCTAATGCTGTTTCTTTCTTCTTTTCTCCCCAATCCTTAATTTTTCACTTGAGTTTTATTTTAAGTAATGTGAAGACTTTTCTGATACTTATCCTGAGGGTTTTTTTTGTTTTTGTTTTTGTTCTTTGCGCTTTTACCTAATTCAAATTCACTAGGTAGAAGTCCTATCTAAACAAAGTCAACCCAGAAACAACAGCAACACTAAGCTTATTAATAAATAACATTTGGAGCTTTTCTCCGGGGAAACTAAACATTTCTAAAGACACTTGCCATTTAATAATCATTAAATATGAGTGATGTGCTGACATGTTATATGTATTAGAAAGAGAATAACAAAATCTGTATGATACCAACTTAATCCTACAGTCTCTAGGAAACCTCCAAATCAATGATGCATCAAGCCAGAGAGGGACTGTATTTGCATTGGGAGCTCAGAATTATTTGGTTGGCAAAAGGGAGCAGAGCAAAAAGTTGCCCACTCTATGTAAAAGCAGAGTTGACACAGTGACGGCAGAACAGCATGGCCGTCTCATCAACCTGCTCCAAAATACAAAGGCAGTGCAATGGAGCCAGCTTCCTGAAGGCGAAGGACTCTACCTTGATGCTTTACATCCTTGTAGAGCAACTAAGGTGGAAAAAAAGAACTGTCCATCTCCAGAGCTGAATGATAAATAATCCACAGACAAGGCTGCCCCAAACAGATCAGGTACAATAAAGTACCCGTGGAGCGGAGAACGTTACACTGACCAGGGTCAGCACTTCTATGCAGCATAGCAAGAACTTGCAGAAGAGCCCGGCAACCTGAACCTGGTCATTGTTCAGCATCTGACTTTGAATGCACCGATCTCCTCCTACTGAGCCCCACATCAGCCCCAGTTCCAGTGCTTGTCTTTGGCCCTGTTTTCATCACTCCATGGTAAAATCTGAAAAATACGGGCAATGAAAGGAGGTGTTTTTTAAAAAAGTAAAACTCTATGTATTCAACTGTTTTTATTTTTAATAATCTTACCTTTATGAAATAATGGTTATAAGAAATAGTGCTAGTAGTAGTGGTAGTGTTGTTTTATTGATAAAATAAAATGTGGGTAATCCTGTTTTCGCATTTAAAAAAATGATTAGTTTGTTCAATCGAAAATCTGGGGATTGCTGGTGCGATAGTTGGAAATTCTGACCGAAAGTTCAAATAGATTTGGCTCAAGTCCCATCTCTGCCATTTATTGGCTGTGTGAACTCCTTTAAGCCTCGGTTTCTTCATTTGTTGAACAGAAATAACAATAGTGCCTACCTAATGGGCTGTCAGGAATATTATGGAGATAATACAGAAGATGCTTAGCACAGAGTATGGTACATTGTAATACTCGAGTGTTAGCTTTTTAAAGAGTCAAAAGAAAGGTCACTCATCATCTCTGGCCCTCGGCTGGCTCATCTCTCAAATGAGGCCTCTGACCTCAGAGACTTCGGCATCCCCTCTAATTGTGACGTCCTACATCCCACCCCAGAGTTCTAGTCCTTCTACTCTTTCTAAGCTATTCAAGTCTACAACTGTTCACAGGTTCGAGTTGAACAGATGATGCTCCATCCATATAATGCATTACCACCCAAGACATGAAATGACATCCAATTACATTACTGAGTGGGAAAAGCAAAGTTACAAACCAGTTATTAACCACATGACCCAATTTTTGTAAAATGAAATACATACAAATGGTAATTTCTAACTCATCCTCCAAACCCCCCCCACCCAATCACTCAAGCCAGAGCTGTCCAGAAGTAATACAACATGAGCCACAGTGTGAGCCATATGTGGAATATTCGATTTCTAGTAGCCACATTAAAAGAAACAGATGAAATTTGGTTTAATGATATATTACAAAATATTTTCATTTCTACATGTAATCATTACAAAAATTGTTACTGAGTATTTTACATTATTTTTCATATGAAGTCTTTGAAATCAGTGAGTATTTGACACTTTCTCATATCTTAATGTGGACTAGCTACATTTCAAGTGTTCGGTGGCCACATGCGATCCACGGCTACCATGTCAGACAGTGCCACGCTAGGCAGTTAGTCCTCCAACTCATATTGAATCAGAATTAACAGATTGAAAGGAAACGCATCTTATTTATCTTATATGCCCATAGCCTAAAATAGTTCCTATACCTATCGGGTACTCAAAAAATATTAAGTTTGAATGAATATATTTAATTTAAAGTATTCTTGGGGGACTTTGCATTTTAAGCATTGTATTAATCATGGAATAAAAGACAGTGCACCAATCCCAAGAGCGAGCTTGGGAATTTTGGAAAGTGTCTCCCCCAAATCAGACTTCATAAGCAGCTTCCTACTTTGTCCAGAGGTAAAGCCAGCCATGCAGAAATGCAAGTTACCCCAATGAATTAACTAAAAATATTCATAGAAATAAAGCTAGTACCAAAATGTATATTACAGACAAATGTTCAAAGATCACGGGGCTGAGAGAAATGGATAATAATGAAACCTATATTAAGTGCCTGTTATGAAAATATTTTACATACATCACTTATAATCTTCACTAAAACTCTGTAAGGTAAGGTGGAGGAATAACGACAAAGAGAAAAAAATACTGGCCGTGGAGTCATTAAAACAAACAAACAAAAACTCTTTAGATTTGAATTCTATCTCTGCCAATTTCTAGCTCTGTGACCTAAGGTAAGTTTCTTAATCTCTCTAGCCTCCGTTTTCTCATCTGTACAATGGGCATTAAATTAACTATCCTTAATTATCGTGAGGGTTAGATTAATTGCCACATGAACTCTCAATGAACGACACCTAGTATTATTATAGTAGGGCTCAAATAAAATAGGAGTGATCACTGTTATCATCCTTGGTTTGCGGAAGGGAAGATCAAGGTTCAGGGGAATTAAAAAGCCTCAATGTCATGTAGCAGATAAATAGATGAGCCAGGATTCAAACCCAGATCTGTCCAACTTAGCAAGCCCATGCACTTTCCACCATATCATACGTGGGAAGGTCCCATGGCCGAGGCCCCAGTATTTGGATACAGGGAAGACACCCTGAGAGGGTACCCATGTGGCAAAAGATGCAAATAAACACAACTTGAGGAGAAAGGCATCTCACTTAACTGGATCAGATCAGAATAGGGAACTAGAGGAGCTAAATTTGAGTCAATACGGGAGTTTGGCTTATGGAAGGCCTTGAGCCATTTGGAGGAGTTGAGACTTGACTACCACGTAAATCCCGTCATAAATCTGTGAAGCAGTTGATCAATCTCTGTGCAATTATGAAGCTCTTCTTTTTTTTAACTTAATTCTTTAGGCTGATAGGACCATTCCTTTATTTAAGTAAAGGCTGAACATATGCTTTTCTACCCTCTTCAAATCCTACTTTAAATTTGTCTTAATCCTTTGAGTCCGCATGAGGAGTGGCATTCACGTTCCAATATATTAACTAGGCTGTGAAAGGAAAACCGACCAAACTCGTATCTGTGGTTAGAACACTGCAACAACTTTACTCAGGTTAGATCCTCTCGCAGGCCCATTAAACCAACACAGCTGTTCACCATTAGTTATCCGCTCATTTGGCTGTTTTCCTGAGCCACCTCATCAATGAGCCATGAGCCACCACACCTGGCACGCTCATGTCTGAACTGAGTCATGTGAAGAACGTTATCAGAAACATTTTTTTAAAAAATGTATGTGTATTAGACATGTATATAAACATGCATGTTCATATACACATACAATTAACATGTGTTCAAGCAACACATACAACTAGGGATTCTCTCCAACTGAAGATGGACACAAAAGATTATTTATAAAAAAATGTCCCCTGATTATTTTGTTTCTCTAAAGACTGTATTCTCTTTTAAAGAATGTGTATTCTTTTTCTTAAATTATTTTGACACATATTATTTACTTTATACACAAAATGAAACAGGAAATCTACTAGCAAAACTGACCAGAAAAAGGACAGAGGATGAAGACTTAGGGAAATCATCATTAATATTGCTAATGAATAGTTATTCCCTATGGTACGTTCATAGGCAATTATTTCTCATGTTTTTCTAAAATAGAAATATATATATACTTACCAATTTGAAAGAAACTGTATGGAAGATTAAAATCAGTGTCTTAAAATCCTTTTAAAAGTTTTCAGTTTTTTTCAACAAGAAAACAAACCAGAAATGACTGATAAACTGAATCACTGATTGAACACTGAAAAGTGTTGTAATTACTCAAGACATGTTCTCCTTCCCTGGCCTGTTAGAGTCCCGTGGTTTCATTATATGACACTTTTCAGCACTTTTAGCTGGTTTGTGGCACAACCTCCCCAAAGAAATATGAAGAGTAATTTTCAAAAGGAACTTTTATTTTTAATATGGATTGATTTTTTTAAAGGCAGCTCCAAGCAGCTCAGTATATCAAACAGGAGCCATCACGCCAATCCCAACACATCAAGGAGCAGTTTTAGCACGTGAGGTTTGTTGTTTCTAGCAGGTATCCATGTAGCCAGCGAGGTCACCACTCAGCGAGGTGCTTTCTTTCTGGTATATAAGAAAAGAAATCACCAGGAATAAGGGGGGAAATGGGCTTGGGAAACAGGAGGGGACCTTGTCAATCTCCAAGATGCTAGAAAATGATTGTGGAAATCTTTTGTTAGGGAATCCTATAATGGTATTGCAGCTCATCTCTTGTGGACATGAACAGCAACTAGCCTAAGATGGTGAGGGCGACAGGGGATTAGACAAATCGTGAAAAGGCCCTGGAAAGGACATTACTGGTGATTGGAATCATAAAGGCCAAAACTGTATCATTATTTACCTTCAACAGCGGTGTCCCTATAAACAGGATTTCTTGGGGAAAAAAAACCCGAAGGCATATATGAAATGTTTATTATGAGTGTGTGTATATAAATTATGTTACAAATGGGGAAAGAAAAAGGCCCTACAGAACTACCCATATATTCTTATGAGTCATGCACTGATTTTTTTTATTGTTAAGAATTTATGCTACTTCCAAGAGGAGGACATTAAGCTTGCTCCCAATCCTTTTTATTTTAAACATATGGATCACTGAGGTTAGCATTGTGCTGGAAACGATTTTGATGCATATAACAAAGCTATAAAAAGAACAATAGGAAGAGATGGGTAAATTTGTGAGGTTTCAAGATAGCTAGTAGGGTTGTAAGATCAAATGGCAGGATCCCTGGCATTACCCACTAGGCAGGATGACAGAATATTCCTGAATCTTGGATATTAGGAAACTACACTGTAAAGAGCTAAAGTTTTTCAACACAAGAGTCGGTTTCAGTAGATATCTTCGTCAATCCTTCCATAGACACTTTGTTGAAAAGGAGAATCTTTTATCAATATTTATACAGGTGTTAGAATCCAAGTTTATTGTTTAATAAAGTTTTATTGTTTAATAAGATCAAACCATATCTTGTAAACTAATCATATCCCTTTTCCCCAGGGTATTTTCTCTAAATTGATTGCTATGGGCAATTAAAATTCATGGCTTACTAGTAAGTTAGTTATTCCTTCAGATAATAATAGTAAAGACAAAAGCAGCGATGGTTACAATAATTATTGTGAATGTTTGTCTAATAATGTAGATGAGCCACGCACTGTACTTGAGCAGATGGCGATAGGGGGTGGGGTTGTTACAGAGAGGAACCAATCCTTGGTCTCACAGATTCCAGACTAGTGGGAGACGTAAACATGGACATAAATGATTCCCATTGGATAAGCAGTCACAGAGTTAGTTGTAATGGCCACAGTGACCTGAAACGCTGTACATGCAGGAAATGCTTCTTTAGTGCTTACTGAATGAATGAAGTGGGCTTCTGCCTGCCCAACCTGCAACCTGCGCACTATTCTGACATTCTCTTCCTCTCTTAGTTGGACTCAGCTTATAGCCCATTTGACCTTTTTCCCTGGCCAGAATCTTGGCCAGTCTCCCAGACCTAACTCATTCCAGCTACTGATAAATACCCTGTTGTATCAAAGTGTCCGGAATTACTTCTGAGGAGAGCTAAATCAAAGCTGTCCCTAATAGCAATTAGGTATTTCAGAAAGCACATCAACTCCTTCCACATGTTGGGAAGCAGTGGAAATATTATTAGACACTTAAAAGAGCCTGGGGCTGGGACAAGGGACCAACCCGTGGTGTGACTATAGGCAAGCCGTTTCACTAAAATCTGCCTGAGATTTATATCACTACTGCACTTATCTGGGTTTACAAGGCTCTTTCTTCCCATGTATTTATTTTGCATTTGGGATAAGAAATCACAAGGTAGACTCCTGAAGCTTTATTATAGCCTTATGGCCCAAACAGCTAGGTTTCTTACAGGTATAATTCACAAAGAAATATAGATTTTATTTTCCCTCATGAAAACAGAATTTTTATTAAAACAGTTAAGTGAAAATATTTAAAATACAAGAACTCTATTTCCAGAAAGGATATACAACATAGAGCAAGACTTGGAGGAATAACAACACCATAGATCTTCAAGCTGGAAAATCTTTTTCCAACTCAAACTCAGAAATGGTGGCCCAGGGTAGCTTAGTGACTTTACCAAGGCTACGCTGTCAATCATGGGAAGAGCTGGGAGCAGATGCTTAACCTGAACTCTCCTTGTTAGAGTCTTCTTCCACTAAACACGCTTAAGTTCTGTGCTTAACTCTTGATAGTGACTCTTTGCCATCCACCAAAGTTTCTCCTATACCTTGGATAGTAGGAGGTGTGGGATAGTAGGGTGTACCCTTAAATTCACCTTGAATCTCTTCACTCTAAGTCTGTACACAACTTTGGGACTTTTCAATACATTCCAAGCCCTTGCACATAAGGCTCTAGGTTTTAACTTACTCACATGACCACTTTAAGCTTTTTGCTTATGACGCCTTCAGAACTACCCAGTTGCCTATATATGTTCCCTGCTCTTAGGTCTTGTTTCTTTTCTTAGATACTAGAAAAGTCAAAAAAGAAAATAAAAAGAGCTGATTGATATTATTTGTTCATACAACTATAATTGTCTCAAGCAAATTGGAGAGGTTTTATTTCTTTTCCATCTGGATTAATTCACCCCCCCACTTCTCCATAGCCTTGCTTTTCGATGCTTTCAAAAAATAAACATATTGTTTACGTTTACGCATTAAGCATTTGTTCCTTGAAGAGAAATTTATTGAGCACCTATTATGTGCCAAGCAGGGATGTTGGGCACTTGGTATACAGTAAAAAATATGGTGCTTGGTCCCATAGAGTTGACAATCTGAAGGACCTAAGCAAATCACACCAATAAATAGGTATGTCTACATTAGACTACGAGATAAAGGAAAAAAACAGAGGGTAGTGAGGACAAACATTATGGAGATCCAATTTAGACTGAAGTGGAAAAAAAATTACAGCTTCCTTCCTGTGGTTTTATAATTTGTCTCTTGATAAAAAATAAACTTTTTGAAGGGGATGATATTTGTTTTCTCAGAACAAAGCTTTTAGCAAAAGAAACATAAGATCACGTCTCTCTATTGCCTCAACTTCCTCCTCTATAAAACAGATGATCATCGTGATCCTCACCCTACTTTCCAGGCACTTTGTGATAAAATAAGACCATTAGCGAGAAGTTGTTTCCAGCATTCCACATATTATTTGGAACACTAATAGAGTTTATATTAAACATATTTTTCAAAGAAGGTAAGAGTAACAGCAATACAGTGGAAACATCTCGACAAACCTAAACATCATTTCTCACCACAGGTTTTGTTAGCAGTAAAATATGCCTTCTTTCTAAAAATATAACAAAACTTAGGATTTTCAAGTGGGCCAGCAAATAAGCCCCCGTTAGCTTCTGTGCCAGTATTATAGAATCTGCCTTTAATTTTGCTTAACAGTAATAAAAGCTTATCATGCAGCCAAATCCCTACAGCAATGTTCTCAAAGGTTCTGCATGTGGAAGCCTGCTGCCTTGTGGCTTCCACATTAAACACCTGTTCTGGGCTTGAGCCATGCTTTTGGTTTCTCACTCAGGTGGAGAGTCTTGCTTAAGTGGACAGGCAGGTATTTTTGCTGTCACCAAAGACAGCTAATTTGGGAAGCCTAATCTTGTAGAGGGGGCCAAGTTTCAGTTCTCAGAGTGCTGGGTTTAGGGTAGAAGGGACTCCGCCCAGAAATGCAACCTGAATACTTCCCCCTTTGCCCCTCTCTTGTCTCTGCTGAGAATTCCCTAAATAACTGACATGTTTTATAGATTTCAGGCAACCAGGTCTACAGTGTGCAGCTCCCCATTCTCTCTTGTCATCTGGCTAATTTAAGACTTTTCTCCTCCGATGGTATAGCAACTCCTGACAAGCAACTGCCTTGTGGTTTATTTCAGTTGATTCAAACACTATTATAAGTTGAGAAATTAGTTATGGGGATTGAAGGAAGGAGGAATTTTACAGGTGTGAATGCATAGCCATTTCTGATCCAAATATTTCCAAAGGAATTTTGTGCTAAGGAAATACCATCTCCCAACATTCAAGGCCCCTGCATCTCTTAATGGAAAAAGATATATTTTAGGCAATAATTTTGCAGTTTCCTTTAACCCTAAGGATGAATCTTTCCTTGTATTCCTTTCAAAAGCACCATACTAAAGTAAAAAAACAACTTTAATTCAATAGTTGTTCAGATAATAAAGGGCTTGGTGATGCCAGTCAATGATTTCATTTCAAAACTGTGACTGAAGATGGATAGCAGTGTTGGTGGCTGCTGGTCATTTTAAGGCTGGTCTAAAACTAAAGTAGCTACTCTTTGTCCCAGAAGCATTTTGATTTTAGAATGGGGAATTCTGCACATAGAACACTAGTTTGGAGGATTTTATCATTAAAGTTTTGAACAAAGAACAAATAATTTCTGCTTACTTGATCATAATCACTATTTCACAAATGGAGAAGTGAAGGGTCAGGAGGTTACACATGATTCTTACAGTCCCAAAGAAGTTCTGCTGGAGGATTAGTTCTGAAAACAATTACAATTGATGACAACCATTCATTTATTCAACCAATATTTAGTGAGCACCTACTATGTTCCAGGAACTCTGGATCATCGGTGAATAAAACAAAGATCCCTGCCTTCATGGTTGTCAGGAATAATGTCCACATACTTTGGGTTTAAGTGTATCTCTATTATTCACTCCATGCTTCACTGTTTTGGTTCTACTCTCCTGGAAGATAAAACCAACACACCTGAAACTAAAAGGAAACATTTACATGAGCATGTTCACAGGAATCGGAGTTAAACTGGGAGTGATAATGGCCTCCTAAGATTAATCAGGGAAAGCCAATGGGTTTAGTGAGCCTTGAGCTTGTTTTAAAGAAGAGATGAGTGGTCACTTCAGCAGCACATATGCTAAAATTGGAACGATACAGAGATCAGCATGGCCCCTGCACAAGGATGACACACAAATTCGTGAAGTGTTCCGTATTTCTGAGAAAAAAGACCTGCATGCAGAAAACTATAAGACACTGATGAAAGCAATTAAAGATGATACAAACAGATGGAGAGATATACCATGTTCTTGGATTGGAAGAATCAACATTGTGAAAATGACTACACTACCCAAAGCAATCTATAGATTCAAAGCAATCCCTATCAAACTACCAATGGCATTTTTCACAGAACTAGAACAAAATTTTTCACAATTTGTATGGAAACAGAAAAGACCCCAAATAGCCAAAGCAATCTTGAGAAAGAAAAACGGAGGAATCAGGCTCCCGGACTTCAGACTATATTACAAAGCTACAGTCATCAAGACAATATGATACTGGCACAAAAACAGAAATATAGATCAATGGAACAGGATAGAAAGCCCAGAGATAAACCCATTCACATATGGTCACCTTATTTTTGATAAAGGAGGCAAGAATATACAGTGGAGAAAAGACAGCCTCTTCAATAAGTGGTGCTGGGAAAACTGGACAGGTACATATAAAAGAATGAAATTAGAACACTCCCTAACACCATACACAAAAATAACCTCAAAATGGATTAAAGACCTAAATGTAAGGCCAAAGAGCACATGATTCCAAGAGCCAAAGGAAACTATTTGCAGATAAGGCCAGAATTCAAAAACAACCATGTAACTCTCTTTACCCTACTCTTTTTCTTTATGGAAGATTTAGTAGAAACAATATGATATAATATAATATAATATATTGACACATCATAGGATGCCATATATGGATAACTTTCAAGAAAGAAATGTGCTGTTCAAAAGAGCATCCATGGATGAAACCATAGATTAATGTCAAATCTCAACAAGTCAATAAGTTTTTGTGAAACTATAGAACCTTTTTTAAAAGAGTTAACAAATCTCTGTCATCTTCCAGAATTAGAACTTGTATTTTGATTATTTATCTCAATTACTAATTAAGTTGAAAAAAATTTAATATGCAATACAAATGTTCACGGTGTGAAGCATATTTGTTGTAAGGTCAACGCAAAGGATGTTTTGATAAAATATATTTGGGAGTCATGTCACCAATAACTAGGGGGACACTTTTAAATTGGTGATCTGTAGAAGGTACCCATTGTGGTTTATTTCAGGTGGCCCACTGACCCTAATGATTATAATCAAGAAAGCAGGTGTTTGAAAAAGTACCTGTGATTTCCAGTGTTTCCAAAATGCAAATACTTTTTAATACTAAAACGTAACCCCCCAAATGGTACTCATTCTTTTACTATTCACTATGCAGACAAAAATACTTTTTAATACTAAAACGTAACCCCCCAAATGGTACTCATTCTTTTACTATTCACTATGCAGACAATACTTGATGCTTGTTCACATTCCAGGGCACCCATGATTCTGAGGTGGAGATGGGGAACACCACTTTTTTGATACTGGTCTCTCACCCCTCCCACCTTTATGGTTATCACATCAGCACAGTGACATATTCAGCTTAAATTCTTCTGTATTTATTCTACTCACTCGTAACACTTGAGGAACTCAAAGTAATTTGACTTATACATTTGACATTTCCCCCCCCCAATTATATAAGCATCTGTTGAATAAAATAAAGGAGAATTTATTCTTGTCCCAGGTTTTGGCCTTTTTAAATAACGTTAAACAGGAACTCAGATCGATTTACTCATTCCAAAAATATATATGAAGGACATTCGTGTTTCCTGTACATATGTATTTCCAACTGGTTTTACAAGGTTATCTCAGTTGTTTCTACAGATTTTTATCAAAATTTCAAAAAGGCTTCAATGCCATCCAACCAGACTCTCATTTGGTATTTCCAGTTACTTCCTAGAAGGCTGAGCAACCCATGGAATGTCTATTAATGATTCAAAGAGCATGAGTGTTTAATTCCATAGCTCTGCCTCTCTCTCTAATATGTTCCATTGTGCTCATTCACTTCACTGTGAAAGGGAGCACCTAAAGCAGGAGTTCCCTGTGCTATACAGTATGTTCTCATTAGTTATCTATTTTATACACAGTATCAGTGGGATCTATGTATATGTACGGCTGATTCATTTTGCTGCACAGCAGAAACTAACACAATATTGTAAAGCAGTTATACCCCAGTAAAAATTAATATAAGGAAATAGAAAACTCTAAGATTTGAAAATAAATAAGTAAATAAAGCAGGAGAAGGCAAGACTGTGGTCTGACTCCCAGGGCTAACTCCACTATTTATGCGTACAATGTTCTCTTTCCCTCTCTCTCATCAACTTTTCAAATGGTACCACAGTGAATTGAATTTGAAGCTCTCTCCATCCCTGCTGCACACAGCCTCAGCATACATCTCCACTTGGGTGGTGGGATGGAGGATGATTATTTCTACCTCTGGCCACATCGTTGCTGGCTCTGTGCCTGAGAGGCAGAAGAAAATTCATCAATGTGGGAAGAGGGATTTATCTGCCTAACCCTCCCTCCACAATTTGAAAATAGAAAATCTAATAGAAAAAATTAAAAGAAATAACACTACAAGTGATAACCCATCTTTCTAGCGTTTAATTCTCAAAGCAAAGTAAGCTACATTGCACTGAACCCCCACATTATTTTCATGGCTTTAGCTTTGCAGTTGTTGCAGGTAAGCAGCTCTCTTCACACCACTGAGCATTCCCCAGCCTCAGCTTTTGGGATCACGTAGTAGGTACCAGAGGACACGTGAACAGGCAGGCAGGGTTATTTCCAGTGGAAACCGTTGCTGCATCCCCATAATTTCATTGCAGTAATCTCACCACCCCAGCTCATTACAAAACTGTGTCAGCTGACAGAAGTGTCACTCACTGAAGAGAGAAGGGGGATCAGGCAGTACCCCAAGCCAAGTAAAGAGGTTGTTGAAAACTTCTTCAAAAAATACACGTGAAGGAGCATAATGGAGCACCATCTCCTTAAGAGGGGAGAAGAACCACAGTCCTGTGTCACAGATTTGGTTCAGCTGAGTGTTTGGAAGCCACTGCATTCGTGCGAATGTTTAAGACAAGGCCCAGCAAAGTGCTCACTTTTATGTTAAGTTCCACTGTGAAAAATTTTTAGTAATATTGTTTGTCCAAATCCCTTTTATGTTGGTGAAGAAAACTCACCATGACCAGGTTAGGATCTATAGTGCTGTTCAGGTATCCTTTTAGAAAGATCTGGACCCCTCCTTCCCACATATTAAACTAAACCTGAATGTTGAGTGAAGCCCATCCCTGACCTTCCTCCTGCCCCAGGACATCCTTGAAAGAAGTGGTTACACCTCAGAAGAGGCTCCCTGACAAAGTAGTAGCCCAGGGACCAACATTTCACTTTTCTTTCTTTCTTCTCAAGTTCCTCAAGAATAGGGAGGGCCATTCTTTGGGCCGCTGGAATTTTTACACCACCACTGATTGTCGAGGGACCTCAGCCTCCTTCTCCTTCTCTCACAAAACAGAACATCAGGTCACAGGCAGCTACTGTGACTGCCACAGGATTTGTCCCACTAACTAGAGTGAGGAAGGAGTTGCCACGGCCTCACACAGTTTCTGTACAATCTGTGAGAGAGCCCACAGCCCTTGGGGTCAGAGAATGGAGGCAGGAGAAGAGATAAATCGTCTTGCCCACTTTAGAGCCCCAACCAGGATGCCCAAGACTGTGCACCCTATTCCTAGCCCAGATGATCACGCCGGGGAGTTTCTTTAGTTTTGCATTAACCAAGACTTCCTACTTCTAAGAAAATATGGATGAAAAATATCAAAAGCACAACAGACTCTTACAAAACAACTGTCTTATGGCTAAGTGTAAATTAAATAAGAGAACACGTGGGGACTTCCCTGGTGGTGCAGTGGTTAAGAATCCGCCTTCCGATGCAGCGGACACGTGTTCAAGCCCTAGTCCGGGAAGATTCCACATGGCAGAGCAACTAAACCCGTGCACCACAACTACTGAGCCTGCGCTCTAGGGCCCGTGAGCCACAACTACTGAAGCCCGCGTGCCTAGAGCCCGTGCTCCACAAGAGAAGCCACCACAATGAGAAGCCCGTGTACGGCAAGGAAGAGTAGCCCCCGCTCGCCACAACTAGAGAAAGCCCAAGCAAAGCAACGAAGACCCAATGTAGCCAAAAATAAATTAAAAAAAAAAAACAGAACATGTGGGTTGAATTTTCCCTAAAATACAGAGGGATTTTACAATTAAGTGGGAAATTCTCCTAGAAAACGCATTTCAAATTTGGGGTTTTTTTTTTTGGTCATGGTTCAAATATTTGAAATAGAGCAAAAGGCTCAAAACAAAGTTTAAAACTGGACTTGGTTCTGGCATCCTGGTATTAATAATTCTGCTACCACTCTTTACACCTTAGCTCTGAAGTGACATTGAAAAAAGTCTTGCTATAATACACTATGTAATTGACTTCATCCATTCATTTAACAAACTTTTACTGATCACCTACTATGGGCCTGGTACTGTGCTAAGTTTTTTCTTTCCAGATCTATTAGATGACATTGCCTTCTAATAGTAGTTTGGTATTGGAATTAGCTCCGAAAAGGAAGAGTCCAAAAGATGTGCATTAAATACTGAACTAGATTCCATAGGGATGGAGGTTCTGTTGTTTTGAGAAACTTTTAGCATATCTGGTAAATAAAAATCTACCAGTTCTGTAAAGAAAACAGTAGATCAGAGGTAAGAAAATAGCTAACGTGCATTTTTTTTCTTCTTAACTGTAATTACTCATGTGAGATATAAGTGAGCAGATAACTTTCTGTGGTAAACACAAAGATGCACTAATTAGAACCCCCTTCAAGAAAGTGGTTGCTACCCAGCTGCAAGCAGAGTAGAGAACTGACAGCTTCCAGATGTAGGTTTCTTCGGGACCAGCCTCAGTGTTGGAGCCAAGGTCACACTTCATTCTGGGGTCCCTTGGGCAACAAATGAACAAGGCAGTGACACAAGGGCTTGGTCCAGTGGGACAAAGATCAACACAGGACTCCGATGGGCAATCTTTGCTCCAGAGCTCCCCGTTGGGTTCGCAGGGACTTTGTTAGGCTTATGGTACAGTCTGATGGGTCCCCTTGCCCACTCCAGCTTCTACCCTTTCTTTTCCCATGTGTTACTTAGGATTGGCCTACAGGGGAACCCAATCTACAGCACTTCCTGACAACAAAGATATTGACAGTTAAGGTTGAAATTCTAATGAAACTGTTTTCAAGAAAATGTCATTCCCTACATTATAAGTACAATTTTTCCATGTTGGAATATGAAGAGTAGATACCTAGATATCGGCTACCTGTTTGGTGGGTTTCTTTCTTTTTTATTTCTCTGATGTGGAAATTTCAGGACAGGCATTCCAAAAATTAAACACTAAAATAAGCTGACAACAATGACCAGAGGACATCTTGGTAGAGCATGAGAATCAGACAAACCTCTATATTATTTTCCACATATTATGGTTTACAGGAGAAATAGGGAAAGAGAAAGGAGGATGTGAGGAGGGATAGAGAGACAGAGCAAGAGGGAGAGAATAAGAGAGGACAGTGGTGGCCAGGGATACAAGTAACTTGTATTTTTCTTCTTAATTCAAGAGCCAACTATGGCACTCAGGCCAATTATTTTCCTTTTATTACCATAATTTCTTAAAAGTGAAAAAAATCTGCACCCTAATTATAAAATGTAACAAGAGAGTTAAACCTTTTGGCCTCCCTGAAACAGGTGTTCTATACGTGTAAGATTTTTTTTTTAATATTAAACATGAGGTTAGGCCTTTTAAAATTGCACTTTAATACCATCTTGAAGTCATGAAACATATACTGATCACATCTGTACAATTTTGTACTCTGAATTCTTCAAGTATAGTAGGAGTTTGTGAAAGACTATTTAGTTGGCAGCATTGTGCAGAATGCTTCCTTATCCATGTGCAAATGATGAAAACAATATGACTACATCTCTTTGTTATGTACTTCTCACTTTCCCTTATGTCACTGATTCTTCTCAACCTCTGCACATTAGAATCACCTTCAGGGGGGAAGAGGAATCTTAAAAGAATATAGGTGCCTGACAAAACACCTGAATAGACATTTCTGCAGAAAAGATATTCCAGAAGTGCACGAAAATATGTTCATTAATCATTAGGGAAATGCAGATCAAAACCACCATGAAATACCATCATCATACCATACCCACTAGGATCTCAACAATCAAAAATAAATACATAAATGAAAGTAAATAACAAGTGTTGGTAAGGATGTGGAGAAACTGAAACACTTGTACATTGCTGGTGGGAGTGCACAATGGCTCGACACTGTGGAAAACAGTTTGCAGGTTCCTCAAAAAGTTATGCATAGAATTATCATATGATCCAGCAATTCCACTCCTAGGTATGCGTGCAAAAGCATTAAAAATGGGGACTCAAACAAACACATGCACATGCATCTTCACTGACGCACTCTTCATAACACCCAAAAGGTAGAAACAGTCCATTATCAGACGAATGGATCAACAAATGATGGTGTATCCATACAATGGAATATTATTTAGCTATAAAAAGGAATTAATTACTACTACATGACACAACGTAGATGAACCTTAAAAACATTATGCTAAGCAAAAGAAGCCAGACACAAAAGGCCACATATTGCATGATTCCACTTATACAAAATATCCAGAATAGGTACTTCCATAGTAACAGCATATATATCGCTGGTTGCCAGGGGCCATGAAGAGGTTTCTTTTGGGATGGTAAAAACGTTGTGGATCTAGATAGCGGTGGTGGTTGCACGACATTGTGAATATACTAAATACCACTGAATTGTTTGCTTTAAAATATCTCATTTTACTTTATGTGAATTTCATCTTTAAAAAATATATAAATATGTAAATATATATCTATTTAAATATGTACCTCGTCCTTTCCCTGGATCAAGTGAATCAAAATCTCCTGGCACCCAGAATTTAGTAGTTTTAAAAGTTCCCCCAGTGATTTGGTTGTGTATCAAGGGTTGAACCTGGGCCTGTAGTTGTATCTTTATTAAGATGAGTAGCTAGATATTCAAAATTTTAATAATTTACACTTTGAAAGTTACTTTTTTTGGTTATTCAAAAATTAACAGGGCATCTACTGTGCATTGTACTATCGGTACTTTGGCTAGAAAGAAAGAAAGGAGAGGAAGCTCATTTTTATTGAGAGCCCTTGTCAAGCACAAGAGCTTTATCAAACATTATCTCAATGATTCCCACAGTAGCTTTGGAAGGTAGAAGTTGGACTCTCTGTACGCATCAGGAAAAGGAGGCTCAAAGAAGTTACATGATTTGATTAGGGTCAACTATCTGTTGAGGGACGAAGCAGAGATCATGTTCAGTTTGCAAGTGTGTTAACTGGCATCCTGAGGTTCCTGACCCGGAGGAGGTGATACATGATAACATGAACTGTGGATTAGAGCAGCAGCTTTGGAGCAAGACAGACCTGGATTCAAACCTCAGTTCTGTCACTCCTTCATCAGCTATATGACAGAAGCTAGGCTAACTAACACAGGTTTCCTCATCTGTGCAACGAGATACTAATTCCTACCTCCTATAATTATTGTGAGGACTCCATGAGATGCTGTCTACAAAGCAGTACACACCCCATATAAGCACTCAGTAAATGGTGCTCGTTATTAATTTTGTTTTTATTTTATTTCTTACTAATACTGCTACTAATACTATCCAGCGAAGGATGAACTCTGACCCACTAGCCATCTATTTTCATATTGGGCAGTAAAGGTCATCAGTCCTGGACTCCCAACCATCCCTTTTATCCTCCTCTGGGCAGCCTGATACTATTGTTCTCTCCTATTGTTCTATCAAAATGCTAATTTTTGAAACACTTAAAAAAATTTAAATAGCAGAATATACTGGCACAAGTTAATCATAAATTCAATAGACAGAGGAACTCAAGAAATGTATCTATTTTAGGGATAAACAGGCTAATTCTAATCTAATTTTGCTCATTCTTATAAGCATACTTTTTTGGTGATGTGAACAGATGAAGGACTCAGATTTTTTTTCCTATTAAAGTTTTTTTTGAGATGTGTTAAAGGACAGATTCCAAGAAGCAAGAGTGTAATTATAGATTGAGCATCTCCTGTATGGCCTGACAGAAGTCTACCATTACTTAAGAAGCCATTACAGCATATATTTAATGTCAGCTTGATAGAAAAAAACACTTTCATAGGTTCTCTTTGATTGACACATTTGAAATGACATCAGTTTCCAGCTTTAAAACCCACTGTTATTAGGTCTCTGTTGCTATTTATGTTAGAAATATGTGCACGTGTGTCAAAACAATATATCAACTTTGCTGATTGGCTGCATCTAGATTCTGTTGCCAAGGGTAACAGAACAATTGCTTTTAATCTTTCCTAAATTGCTTCTTGTTTTTTTTCCCCTAAACACTTAGGGTATTCAGAGATTTTTTTTCACCCCAGAGCAAAAATAAAGAAATTTTATATAAGGAGAAAACAAATACTTATTGTCTGTGTGTTAGAAGGAAAATTAAAGTCAAAAGGTATAGTTGGTATATATGTTAATTTGTATCAGCATCTATCACAGATACTGTGGTAGCCCTGATTATTAAGCCTGAGTTGATTAGGAAAAGAACATATCCACTTCCGAATGATGCAGCACCCAACCATTTGCTCTTCAGGATCACAGTCTTCTCTCTTTTGTCAGGAAGCCAACTGTACAGATTCTTTATTGTAGGACAAAACTGTATATGAAAGAAAATAATGTGTCTTCAAAACTTTGCAGTCTTTCCTGCCTTATTTACTGAGCAGAGGTCATGAGCAAATCCTTATTGATTATGATGAATTCCAACTCCAGTCTCTGGATTTTGGAAAGATTGAGAAAACAGATCTACATGCTCACATACATATACAGTATGCCTGTAAATTAACCAGACAGATTCTTTTGTATAATCTGTCTTATTCTGTTGTATTAACAGCTCTCAAACTTCATTGGGATACTTGTTAGAAAGGTCCTAGACAGCACCTTCAGAGACGTTGGTTCCTTAGGCCTGGAGTGGGCCCAGGAATTTGCAATTTAAAAGATGATTCTGAAGGAGGTAGTCCAAAGTCTACATGTTAAGAAATACTGCTTTGTACTTTCCAATGTACATTTCCAAATGTACTTTCTTTTTTTTTTTTTTT
>NW_020172364.1:1648693-1740583 GCF_003031525.2 Neophocaena asiaeorientalis asiaeorientalis
ATTATGGTTGACAGGAGAAATAAGGAAAGAGAAAGGAGGATGTGAGGAGGGATAGAGAGACAGAGCAAGAGGGAGAGAATAAGAGAGGACAGTGGTGGCCAGGGATACAAGTAACTTGTATTTTTCTTCTTAATTCAAGAGCCAACTATGGCACTCAGGCCAATTATTTTCCTTTTATTACCATAATTTCTTAAAAGTGAAAAAAATCTGCACCCTAATTATAAAATGTAACAAGAGAGTTAAACCTTTTGGCCTCCCTGAAACAGGTGTTCTATACGTGTAAGATTTTTTTTTTAATATTAAACATGAGGTTAGGCCTTTTAAAATTGCACTTTAATACCATCTTGAAGTCATGAAACATATACTGATCACATCTGTACAATTTTGTACTCTGAATTCTTCAAGTATAGTAGGAGTTTGTGAAAGACTATTTAGTTGGCAGCATTGTGCAGAATGCTTCCTTATCCATGTGCAAATGATGAAAACAATATGACTACATCTCTTTGTTATGTACTTCTCACTTTCCCTTATGTCACTGATTCTTCTCAACCTCTGCACATTAGAATCACCTTCAGGGGGGAAGAGGAATCTTAAAAGAATATAGGTGCCTGACAAAACACCTGAATAGACATTTCTGCAGAAAAGATATTCCAGAAGTGCACGAAAATATGTTCATTAATCATTAGGGAAATGCAGATCAAAACCACCATGAAATACCATCATCATACAACTACATACCCACTAGGATCTCAACAATCAAAAATAATTACATAAATGAAAGTAAATAACAAGTGTTGGTAAGGATGTGGAGAAACTGAAACACTTGTACATTGCTGGTGGGAGTGCACAATGGCTCGACACTGTGGAAAACAGTTTGCAGGTTCCTCAAAAAGTTATGCATAGAATTATCATATGATCCAGCAATTCCACTCCTAGGTATGCGTGCAAAAGCATTAAAAATGGGGACTCAAACAAACACATGCACATGCATCTTCACTGACGCACTCTTCATAACACCCAAAAGGTAGAAACAGTCCATTATCAGACGAATGGATCAACAAATGATGGTGTATCCATACAATGGAATATTATTTAGCTATAAAAAGGAATTAATTACTACTACATGACACAACGTAGATGAACCTTAAAAACATTATGCTAAGCAAAAGAAGCCAGACACAAAAGGCCACATATTGCATGATTCCACTTATACAAAATATCCAGAATAGGTACTTCCATAGTAACAGCATATATATCGCTGGTTGCCAGGGGCCATGAAGAGGTTTCTTTTGGGATGGTAAAAACGTTGTGGATCTAGATAGCGGTGGTGGTTGCACGACATTGTGAATATACTAAATACCACTGAATTGTTTGCTTTAAAATATCTCATTTTACTTTATGTGAATTTCATCTTTAAAAAATATATAAATATGTAAATATATATCTATTTAAATATGTACCTCGTCCTTTCCCTGGATCAAGTGAATCAAAATCTCCTGGCACCCAGAATTTAGTAGTTTTAAAAGTTCCCCCAGTGATTTGGTTGTGTATCAAGGGTTGAACCTGGGCCTGTAGTTGTATCTTTATTAAGATGAGTAGCTAGATATTCAAAATTTTAATAATTTACACTTTGAAAGTTACTTTTTTTGGTTATTCAAAAATTAACAGGGCATCTACTGTGCATTGTACTATCGGTACTTTGGCTAGAAAGAAAGAAAGGAGAGGAAGCTCATTTTTATTGAGAGCCCTTGTCAAGCACAAGAGCTTTATCAAACATTATCTCAATGATTCCCACAGTAGCTTTGGAAGGTAGAAGTTGGACTCTCTGTACGCATCAGGAAAAGGAGGCTCAAAGAAGTTACATGATTTGATTAGGGTCAACTATCTGTTGAGGGACGAAGCAGAGATCATGTTCAGTTTGCAAGTGTGTTAACTGGCATCCTGAGGTTCCTGACCCGGAGGAGGTGATACATGATAACATGAACTGTGGATTAGAGCAGCAGCTTTGGAGCAAGACAGACCTGGATTCAAACCTCAGTTCTGTCACTCCTTCATCAGCTATATGACAGAAGCTAGGCTAACTAACACAGGTTTCCTCATCTGTGCAACGAGATACTAATTCCTACCTCCTATAATTATTGTGAGGACTCCATGAGATGCTGTCTACAAAGCAGTACACACCCCATATAAGCACTCAGTAAATGGTGCTCGTTATTAATTTTGTTTTTATTTTATTTCTTACTAATACTGCTACTAATACTATCCAGCGAAGGATGAACTCTGACCCACTAGCCATCTATTTTCATATTGGGCAGTAAAGGTCATCAGTCCTGGACTCCCAACCATCCCTTTTATCCTCCTCTGGGCAGCCTGATACTATTGTTCTCTCCTATTGTTCTATCAAAATGCTAATTTTTGAAACACTTAAAAAAATTTAAATAGCAGAATATACTGGCACAAGTTAATCATAAATTCAATAGACAGAGGAACTCAAGAAATGTATCTATTTTAGGGATAAACAGGCTAATTCTAATCTAATTTTGCTCATTCTTATAAGCATACTTTTTTGGTGATGTGAACAGATGAAGGACTCAGATTTTTTTTCCTATTAAAGTTTTTTTTGAGATGTGTTAAAGGACAGATTCCAAGAAGCAAGAGTGTAATTATAGATTGAGCATCTCCTGTATGGCCTGACAGAAGTCTACCATTACTTAAGAAGCCATTACAGCATATATTTAATGTCAGCTTGATAGAAAAAAACACTTTCATAGGTTCTCTTTGATTGACACATTTGAAATGACATCAGTTTCCAGCTTTAAAACCCACTGTTATTAGGTCTCTGTTGCTATTTATGTTAGAAATATGTGCACGTGTGTCAAAACAATATATCAACTTTGCTGATTGGCTGCATCTAGATTCTGTTGCCAAGGGTAACAGAACAATTGCTTTTAATCTTTCCTAAATTGCTTCTTGTTTTTTTTCCCCTAAACACTTAGGGTATTCAGAGATTTTTTTTCACCCCAGAGCAAAAATAAAGAAATTTTATATAAGGAGAAAACAAATACTTATTGTCTGTGTGTTAGAAGGAAAATTAAAGTCAAAAGGTATAGTTGGTATATATGTTAATTTGTATCAGCATCTATCACAGATACTGTGGTAGCCCTGATTATTAAGCCTGAGTTGATTAGGAAAAGAACATATCCACTTCCGAATGATGCAGCACCCAACCATTTGCTCTTCAGGATCACAGTCTTCTCTCTTTTGTCAGGAAGCCAACTGTACAGATTCTTTATTGTAGGACAAAACTGTATATGAAAGAAAATAATGTGTCTTCAAAACTTTGCAGTCTTTCCTGCCTTATTTACTGAGCAGAGGTCATGAGCAAATCCTTATTGATTATGATGAATTCCAACTCCAGTCTCTGGATTTTGGAAAGATTGAGAAAACAGATCTACATGCTCACATACATATACAGTATGCCTGTAAATTAACCAGACAGATTCTTTTGTATAATCTGTCTTATTCTGTTGTATTAACAGCTCTCAAACTTCATTGGGATACTTGTTAGAAAGGTCCTAGACAGCACCTTCAGAGACGTTGGTTCCTTAGGCCTGGAGTGGGCCCAGGAATTTGCAATTTAAAAGATGATTCTGAAGGAGGTAGTCCAAAGTCTACATGTTAAGAAATACTGCTTTGTACTTTCCAATGTACATTTCCAAATGTACTTTCTTTTTTTTTTTTTTTTTTTTCGGTATGCGGTACGTGGGCCTCTCACTGTTGTGGCCTCTCCCGTTGCGGAGCACAGGCTCCGGATGCGCAGGCTCAGCGGCCATGGCTCACGGGCCCAGCCACTCCGCGGAATGTGGGATCTTCCCGGACCGGGGCACGAACCTGTGTCCCCTGCATCGGCAGGCGGACTCCCAACCACTGCGCCACCAGGGAAGCCCTGCAAATGTACTTTCTAAACACTGTGTTCTTCCCCTAAAACAGTTGAGGGAAGGCTCCTCTTATGGACAGTCCCATGCTTGGGTGAAATAGGCAAGTGGCCACCTAATAAGATTCTCCTGGAAGGTACCACATCCCCTATCCCTTACTTGACCCCTTCCTTGCAAAATTAAGTAATTAATCATTCAACTAATTAATAAAAATTAAATAACCCAAAATATACCCTGCCTGATGTCCTCTCCCACCAGTTTTATTAAAATTTAAGACTTATAGAGAATGTAAGTATTCTTGGGAGGTGTAACACCTCAAGCTATGATTCATCACCTCCTGAATGTATTGGAGGTTTTTGTGTGATGAGGAAGGAAGAGAAAAAAAAGTAAGAAAACTGGATATCTGATGTTATGGGATGAATCGTGTACCCCCCTACCTCCCAAATTCATATGGTGAAGTCCTGGTCCCAGTACCTCAGAATGTCACCCTATTTGGAAATAGGGTCATTGCAGATGCAATTAGTTAAGGTGGTGTCATTAGGGTGGACCCTAATCTAATCTAACTGGTGTTCTTATAAAAAGGAGAAATTTGGACAGAGACAGACACATACAGAGTGAGGACAAAGTGAAGACACAGGGAGAACACCATCTACAAGCCAAGGAGAGAGGCTTGGAACAGATCACTCCCTCATGACCCTCAGAAGGAAACAACCCTTCCAACACCTTGATTTTGGACTTCTAGCCTCCAGAATTGTGACATGATAAATTTCTGTTGTTTAAGCCACAGAAGTTTGTGGCTTTAAGTTTGTGGCAAGTTGTTACAGCAGCCCTAGGAAACTAATATACCTGAGATAAAGAGTCAGCAGGGGAAGAATATGGCCAAAGATTAGTGTCTCCAAAACAAACTCTTCCTATTTATGCTTTTGCCTCTGTTTGTAGCTGTCTTGCTTAATAGAGTAAAACAAAATCAATAGTCCTAGTTAAATATGATCTTATAATCATAGAAATGAGGAGGGGCCTTATTATCTAGATGTAATTCAAAAATCATAATTTGTATAAGTTATACACGTCCTAGAAGCTGATAGCTGTCCAGCAATACCACCCAAAGCATCGATCTGAGATACTGGTAGCCACAGTTTCACATAAAAGACAAAATAAGATAAGTTGTTTAAAATTTGGCGAAGGGATATACTTTGGAAAAGAGAAACGATTGCATACACTAGCTGTGGGAACCAGCTTCTCATGGCAAACATTTCATTTCGGCAAGCAGTGAAAGAAATCATTTGGAACTAGCTTTCCAGGGTAGCTCCACAGGAATCAAATTTCTCTGAAATTGTTGTTTGCGTTGCCAAGTCTGTCTTTAATGTTGTCTCACCACTGCTTCTACTTTCTACCCAAAGATGTCTGTTATGGTACAACACTCGGCCAAGAGTGATATGATCTCAATCACCAAGCTCAGACTGCAATCTATCTGCATAAACCTGTAGACAGAGAGTTTCAGGAAAAGTTTACTAAGAGGGAAGAAAAAAAAACCCAAAAAACAAGAAAGCAAGGGATTGAGTTGTAGACTTAAAAACAAAAGGTGTAAGGTATGCTATCACAAATTTCACCAGTAAAATAATCAGTGTGAAAAGCCAGAGGGAAAGCTCTTTATCTACGATAAAACCAGGCAAAAGAACTACTGTGGTAGACTTTAAGCAATTTGGTAAAAAGAAGAAAACAATATAATCAGATCAACATGCAAAGAGCAACAATTAAAATGTAATAACACCATGTTCTTCATTTATAATGTGAAGAGCTGAGTGGAATACAGGACCAGTTATATATTCAATAGTGTGGCTAAAAAAAATGGCAAACTTGGAAGGAAGAGAGAATTTAAGTCTTATAAGAAGAAGGAAGTGATGAGAGGTGAGAAATACACCAAAACATCTGTCTAATTTCATAACCTTAAAGCAGTTTGCAGCCTTTTTATTATACCTCCAGATGTAACTTGGTGTTTGGGGTTCAGGAAAGCAAGTTAGTCTCAATGTTCACTATATTTATACCATTGACTCCATAGGCCAGAGAGTCCATTTCAGCAGGAGAGAATGAAGCCCAGTATTTAGTTTTTATGTCCACTACCACTGAAATGCAAACAAGTAAGAAGAATTCACCTAACCCTTTCCCACTATAGAATTAATCCTAATCAACTGAAGAGAAGTCTTTTCCAGCCTTTTAGCAATTACATTAAAACAAAAACAAAAGAACACCCGGAGACTCTTCCTGTTACGATCAATTTGATTTTGTTGCTCATTACAGCTTATTGTAGAACAAAATATAAATTACTTTTTGTTGAAACAAGAAGCCAGCTCTGTTTTTCCAATTTTTTGACTTTATTCCCTTTCTCTGTCAATCTCACTCTCTCTTCTTCTCTCCCTCTCTCTTATCTGTTCCCCCAATTCACTTTCACATTTTACATTTACCAAAGTTCCCAGCATCATGGAGGACATTTTATTCAATCTCTAGACAGCACAACGTAGGATTAAAACAGATAACCAAGTAAATCACCCAGAAATAGACCCCCACAACTGTCATTTGATTTTTGACAAAGGCACCAAAGCAACACAATAGAGAAAGGAGATTCTTTTCATAAACGGTGCTGGAAAAACTGGATATTCACATTAAAAAATTAACTTAAACCACTACCTCATACCATAACAAAAATTAATTCATGACAGATCATAACTCAAAATGTAGAAGTTAAAATCACAAAGCTTTTAGAAGAAAATATAGCAGAATATCTTCATGATGTGGGGATTAGCAAAGGCCTCTCAGTCGCATAAAAGAAATCAATAATCATAAAAGGAAAAAAAAGGTAAGTTAAGCTTCATCAAAATTTAAAACTTCTCATCAAAAGATACTATTAAGTGGGCTTCCCTGGTGGCGCAGTGCTTGAGAGTCCGCCTGCCGATGCAGGGGACACGGGTTTGTGCCCCGGTCCGGGAAGATCCCACATGCCGCGGAGCGGCTGGGCCGGTGAGCCATGGCCGCTGAGCCTGCGCGTCCACAGCCTGTGCTCCGCAACGGGAGAGGCCACAACAGTGAGAGGCCCGCGTACCGCAAAAAAAAAAAGATACTATTAAGAAAATGAAAAGACAAGCTACAGACTGGAAGAAAATAGTCACAGAACATATATCGGGCAGAGGATATATAAAGAAGTCCTACAATTCAATAATAAAATGACAACCCCATTTTAAAAAGTAGACAAAAGACTTGAACAGACATTTCAAAAGAGGGATATACGAAAGGCCAATAAGCACACAAATAGGTGTTCATCATCATTAGTCATGAGGGAAATGCAAATTCAAATCAAAATGCGATACCATTACACACCCACCAGGCTGATAAAAGACCAACAACTGTAAATGTTAGTGAAGTTGTGGAGCAGCGCTGTTTCTTACACATTCTTGGCGAAAGTGTAAAATGGCACAACTTCTTTGGAAAAAGAACCCAGCAATTCCACTTTTAGGTATTTACTCAAAAGAAACTAAACCATATGCCCACAAATCACCTGTGTAAGAATATTCACAGCAGCATTATTCAAAACAACCAGGTAAAGCCTGTAGCACAATGCCCTACAGTAGTCAGCTCTCAAGAATTATCACTATGTTTTCAAGTTCTGCTCCTCCGATTTCTTTCCTCCAGTTCTCGAGTTTTATTTATTCAGATCCATGTTTTATTATGACTACCTAAAGCTAGTCTAGAAGGAGAGGGTTTCGAGTTACTCATACGCCCAGGGAGGACTGGGTTGAGTAATCAGAAATCTCAAATATTTAGAAAGAAACAGCTAGTCAGGGCCAATTCAACTGTGTGCTTAGGTTGGATTGTCCGTGTAAATGGAAATAATCTTCTTTCAAAAACGGAAAGTGCAAAAACAGTATTTCTACTTAATTATCCTAATTAATTTAATATATGAAAATAGAAATTATCTGTATGGCATATATGTATGAGAGTTTGTCTAAAGTCTGAAGTAAGTACATATCAACAAATAGTATTCTCTGGGCTGGAATATAGACACTTTTATGTTCTTTTTAAATTTCTTACATTTTCCTAAGATTCTATAATATATATGAATAATAAAAAAGTTATAAGAAATGAAAAGAGGGCTTCCCTGGTGGCGCAGTGGTTGAGAGTCCGCCTGCCGATGCAGGGGACGCGGGTTCGTGCCCTGGTCCGGGAAGATCCCACGTGCTGCAGAGCGGCTGGGCCCGTGAGCCATGGTCGCTGGGCCTGAGCGTCCGGAGCCTGTGCTCCGCAACGGGAAAGGCCACAGCGGTGAGAGGCCCGCGTACCGCAAAAAAAAAGAAAGAAAGAAAGAAAAGAAAAGAATTTTTTGTATATAGTCTATGTTCCTTAGAACAAAAAAATGATGGGAATCTCAGCCTCATAAGCTCCAGAGGATGTACCTCAATAACACAGAGCCAGCAAAGGTAAGGACTTGAGAGAGCAGGAGGAAACCCTACAAAAAAACATCTATCTACCTGGCATTAGGGCATTTCCTGAAATTGATGATACACACACACACACACACACACACACACACACACACACACACACACGTATATAAATTATTATAGGAATTGGCTCATGCAATTATAGAGGCCGAGAAGTTCCATGATCTGCCATTTACAAGCTGGAGAAACAGAAAAGCCAGTGGCATAATTCAGTCTGAGTACAAAGGCCTGAGCACCAGGAGCATCAAAGATCAAGGGCCAGAGAGAGGATAGATGCTCCAGCTCAAGCAGAGAGGAAATTCTCCCACTCTCTGCCTTTTTGCTCTATTCAGGCACTCAATGGATTGGAAGATGCCCACCTGCATTGGTGGGGACGATCCTCTTTACTAAGTCTCCCAACTCAAATGCTAATCTCTTTGGTAAACATCCTCCCAGACACACCCAGATATAATGTTTGGTCAGCTATCTGGGCATCCCTTACTTAGTCCAGCCAAATTGACCCATAAAATTAACCAACACAGACCTGTATCCATTTGACAAATAAGCAGTCCTCCGTGTGGTGCCCAGAATAATGGAAAGTAGAAAAATTCTGATGTGAAACAGACTAACAGAGCCAAAAATAAACCAAAAAAAAAAAAAGTGGGGGAAGGGGGTAACCCAGGCTTCTTATGATCACCTGCCCTAGGCATAGGGGTCTGTGCTCATCTTCACTACCTATTGGAAATCTGCTTCTATGGTGGCAAAGGCTCAGGCATTTTCTAGTCTGGGGTTCTTCAACTCTGCACTAAGGATTGACATTACTTCCACAGGATGAAGCAGAGCCTCTGCTGGAGGTAGATAAGGACAGTGTCCCGAGTCCAGCACCCTGCCGCCCCAAGCCCTAGACCACAGTCACTTTCTCCTCACTAAATGCTCACAGTGGCTGCTCATGCCTAACTCATAGCGGCTGCTCAATAAATGCCGTTTGAACGCGTGAATGAATGAATATTTGTGAGGTCCATTACAATAATTCCTTCTCTGTCTTATTCCTCTCCCTTCTTTTGACAAAAATCTAACACGACCTCCAAAACCTTCTAAGTTTCAGCTCAAGGAAAGATGAGTTCTTTCCAAGCTTTCCTTCTGAGTCCCTGAGAGGAAAATGGTATGGGCAAATAAAAAGTGAGCAGACACTTTGGTGCTGGTCAAATCTGGTTTCAAATTCTAGTTCCTCTTTTTGGAATTTCTCTGAGCTTTGTGCTTCCTCACTGACAAAATGGGAATAAACACTTCCAAGAGACAACTTTAAGAACTAGATGAGATATGTTTAAATTCTTAGAACTGTGCCCGAAATATAGTAAGTGCTCAGTAAATATAATTCTCATCCCTTAAGCTCTGGTATTTAATCCTTTCACTACCTGTCCAATATTTAAGATTCCCCCATTTTTACATCTTAGAAAACGCAAGAAAAAAAGAGATTAAGTATATTACTCAAACAGACACATTTCATTACAGAGTCTTTGGGAAGTAAAATGATGAGGCTAATAAAATATATTAGCCTGTTGAAGATCATTTCATATTTTAGAAACAAACAGACTTACTCAATCAGGGAGGAATAGGCTTGCACCAAAAAACACAACCAACATTACAAGGACAGTAAAACAAACAAAAGAACAACCAAACAGGTTAGTTTAAAATGAATCTAGACACTGACCTCACACCTTTCACAAAAATTAACTCAAAATGAATCATAGACCTAAATATAAAATACAAAAGAATAAAATTTCTAGAAGATAGCATAAGAGAAAATCTAGGTGACTTTGGGTATGGCAATGAATTTTCTGGTACAATACAAAAAGCACAATTGATGAAAGAAAGAGAAAAATTGGTAAGTTGGACTTCATTAAAATTAAAAACTTCTACTCTGCAAAAGACACTGTTAAAAGAATGAAAAGACAAGGCACAGGCTGGGAGAAAATATTTACAAAACACATAGCTTGTGTTTTGATAAAGGACTTGTATCCAAAATATACAAAGAACTCTTAAAACTCATCAATAAGAAAACAAACAATCCAATAAAACATGGGCAAAAGATCTGAACAAACACCTTACCAACGATGATACATGGAAGGCAAGTAAGCACGGGAAAAGATGCTCCACATCATATGCCATTAGGGAATTGCAAATTAAAACACAACAAAATACTTCCACATACCTATCAGAATGGAGAAAATCCAAAACAGTGACATCATTGAATACTGGCAAGGATGTAGAGCAACAGGTACAGCCACTTCGGAAGACAGTTTGGCATTTCTTACAAAGCTAAACCTAGTCTTAACATATGATCCAGCAATCACACGACTAGATATTCACCCAAATGAGTAGAAAACTTACATTCACACCAAAACCTGCACATGGATGTTTATAGCAGTTTTATTCATAATTGCCAAAACCTGGAAGCAACATACATCTCCTTTCGTAGGTGACTGAATAAACAACCCATGGTATTTCCATATATTAGAATATTATTCAACAAGATAAAGAAATGAACTGTCAAGCAATGAAAAGACATGGGGGAATCTTAAACGCACATTGCCAAGTACAGGAAGCCAGCGTGAGAAGGCTACATACTGCATGATCCCAACCATAGGACATTCTGGAAAAAGCAAAACTATAGGAACAGTTTGAAAAAAATCAATGGTTTCCAGGGTTTAGGGGAAAGGGGAAGGGATGAGTAGGTGGAGCACAGGGGATTTTTAGGACAATGAAACTATTCTCTATGATACTGTACTGGTGGATACGTGACGTTATGTTTCTGACAAAATCCATAAAACTGCACAGCACAAAGACTGCATCCCGATGTAAACTATGGACTTCAGTTAATAATAAGGTATCAATATTGGTTCATAAGTTATAACAAATGTACCACAGCAACACATTACTAACGGGAAACTGCGGGAGACAGAGAGGGAGTATATGGGAACTCTCAGTACTTTCTGCTTAATTTTTCTGTAAACTTAAAACTGCCCCCAAAATAAAGTCTAAAAATGTTTATTTTAAAGAAAGAGATAAAGATAAACCAACTAGAGGCTATAAGGTCTGATTCTTTATCTGTTTTTGCATCATTTTGATTGTTTTGTATATTTCCTCTGTCCTAAACCCTCTGTTTCTCTCTACACAACCCCCAACCTACACACATGAGGCCCACATCTCTCTGCACCTCTCCACTGGTTTTTTAATTTATTTAACACTCATTTATTGAGTAATAACTTTGTGCCAAGCACTACGATAATTGTTGGCGATATGGAAAGAGGGATAAGATCAGACTTGAGGATCTCACAGTCTAGTGACAGAGACGTGTTAATTACAGTGGAACGGGATATTAAGTGCCCTAAGTAAAGGTAAGAAAGATCTCTTGGAACCACAATAACTCAGTACTTGGAACTCTACAAGGCATTATTAAACTATGTTAAAGTCCCATTGTCTGTTTTCAGTACTGCCCTATCTTGCTTTTGCCAGTGTCTCACATTTAACATGTCTTTTAAACGTCTCCCTCCCGTTCTTACTCTTCAGCCTTTTGCTTCTTCCTCAAGATTGCTAACTCTTGCTGATTTTCCAGTTCAGTCAAACTACCAGGCCAGTGAATGTATGTTCATCCAACATAATCACAGTGATTTTTCACCAGCAAAAAAAAAGGAGAAGTGAACTTTACTCAAGGTTCAGTGTCATTAAGCAGGGAGATTACCAACATGCAATCTCAAGACTGTATTCCAAAAGGAGGGTGGTGCCGTCAGAAGTGAAATGTTGATGTGGAGTTTAGACAAAGGAGCCAGCCATTCCCCTCCCACTGCACAGCCCTGCATCAGGGACCAAGCTCCGAGGTGGAACGAGGATGGGGAAGACAGCTTTGAACAGTGAGCATCTGGTCTCAAGTTCCACATGCTGTGTCTTCCCTCTGGCAGCAGACAAGAGGGAGAAGCAGGTGCTGACAGCTTCGTGTTTTCCATATTGCCAAGGGCAGGCCATATTAAACACTCTTGTCTTGACCTTGGAGACAACCTATCATCAAGTACCTCCCACTAAACTCCTGCCTACCTCTCTACGTTCATCTTCTGCCATCATCCAGATTCCCACTTTATATTCCAGTGATACCACGTGTGGGGACTACTCTCCTCACATCCACACTGTGGTGTCCTGACTTTCTGCCTCCAATCATGTTCTTCCTCCCTCCTAGAAATCACCTGCTGGGCTTCTACTCAGCCCTCAGCTCGCCAGGTTTCTATCTCCGGAGATCTTTCCTCAAGCAGTCTCCACCCCCACATAGCCTTCCTCTATATTCTCTTTGTATTAAATTAACCTGTTTCCAATTCTGATCTTCCACTAGTCCGAGCAACTTAAAGTCCGGGACTATAGCAACAGTATGTCTGTACTACTGTCTCCTTCCTTTATTGTGTAATACATGCAATACAGCATACAGTGAAAAGTGAAAAATTTTGAGCTACCCTGCCTAGGTTTGAAACCTGACTGCCATTTACTCTGAATTTGGGGCTATACTTAAAGTAACTGTAACCTCACTTTTCTCAGATGTGAAATGGGAATAATACTTACCTTACAGTTTTACTGAGAGATTTAAGTGGCTAGATAGATGATAGATAGATAGATGGATATTTTGAATGACACTTGACACGTAGCAAGTGCTGGTTAAGTGTTAACTATCATCATCATCAGATTTGTAGTCTTGACAAGAGGTGCTTGGTTCCCTACAATGCCAAGGATTACCGTAATACTTGTTTGGATTTGTCTGACTTCCAGGTTATTCAGATTCAATGGTTAATACTGATGCTTTGTGTTCTGCTCTACTGACACAAACTCTAGTCCAGAGTCGGTTGTCTCAAAGCATTTGTTATTTAAAAAGAACTAGCTATTTATAAGGGGTTGGGGGAGGGGAACCACCAAGAAATAAAGACTAAAAAGGGGGAAAAAAAAAGAAAATTGTGGTATTATTGGTAATGACCTTGGAAACATAAGAAATGTTTCTTAAAAGAATTTGTGAGGCTGTTAATTTTAGGAGATTATGTTCAAAATGCTGAATTTCTTTAGAATGACACATTTGTGGAGAAGAAAAGTACGAAGAAAAAAACTCAGCAAAAAAAAAAAAAAGCTAGCCAGGGAACTGCAAGAAACTCAAGCCAATATGTAGCTTGCATCTGCTGGCAATACCCTCATCAAAGAAGGAAATAAGATACAAAACTGAAATTGCTATTCAAAGAAACTTGATAAACAAAATAATCCATTCAATTTAACAGATGGCTGTACAATAGTGTGTGCCATGACTAAAATATCTGACCCACCCACCTACCCGCTGGTAGTGCACCAAAAACATCAATTTAAACTGGCAACCTGAAATGTACCAAATAAAACTGGCTATAACTACAACGTCAGCAAAATTATATTCATGCTGAAAAGACTGGACATATTCCAAGTGCATCGTCTAAAAAGTGTACTTCCAAATGCTCTTTCTCTCTGCTTGGCCCAGGTATATACTTTGTCCTTACAACATTTTTACCCCTAGTTCAGTTCACTGGTTCTCTAATTCTAACAACATAATCAAAGCTGTGCTCAATCTAGTTCATCTCAAGAGATCTTCATGTTACCGCTACTGTGTCCCACACCTGTGGTAGTTGCTAGACATATACAGTAAATGATACATTGCCCCAGATCTTGATGTTTACACTCCAGGGCTGTTTATCTGTTTAGCAATAAACCGAAGCAACACGTTGGATATATTTGAGTCTCTGTAAATCTGGAATCACTAAATGAATGATTCATGTTGAATTGTCTAGCACTTTCTGGACTACCATACTTTTAAGGTCGCCATTATTTACTGGTCTAAAAGATTTGTTATAAGGCAAAAGAAACTTTATCACTTTGCAACCCAAATCTGATCAATAAGAGAGTTACTTCTTATCTTTAATACTTCCATATATACAACTGGATGTTTGAACAATGGCTTTTTATACTCATAGTGCCTTTCATGGGTACTGTGAATACTCCAGCGTGAAGCAATGTCATACTTCAGGAAAAACAAAACTTGAAGCACAAATGAAAAGGGTCAAAAAATTAATCACTACATTGCCCTGTTGCCTAATTTCTCGATTAACTTCTGATGGGCCTTGAGGCAATGAATAAAAATGCTCAAACATAAAGGATTTTCAAAGGAGGTGAACTTTTTTTGCACAGTATTTCTGACAGCTTGTTCCTAAGCAAAGCAACTGTTGTCCCTGGGGACTCATTCAACATTCATTCGAATAGTGGAAAAAGAGACCCAGTTTGGAAGATGTTTTTCTGGAGTACAGAGGGGGACTTTGATCCTAGCTCAGATAACAGCTGCCCTCCATGAGAGGGTTTTCTGGTTGCTCTATCCCTCAGGCCAGGTGAGTCTCAGGGGAGGTGTCTAGTTGACCTCAAAGCGCAGCCAAGCAACTGATACCTGAGGGAGGGTCTTTGAGTGGGCAAGGGAGCCTGGCATCGAGTGTTATCATTCTGTCAGTCTCTCTCTTGGCTAGACACAGAGCACACAGGAAAGGGACTCCTAAAGGGAATCAAGTCTCACCTTGATTTTCCCCCCATTGTAAAATTAAAGGAAGGCAGGAAGCCAAAATACCATGATAGATTTTAGTCTCTACCATTGCATTTTCTCACTATTCTGGAATTGTAATAAAGTGTTTCCTTTCAAGTTCCTGACCCTTGGCTTTTAACTACAAAAGGAAAGGCGAATATGTATGATTAATATCTTAGAAGAAAATAAAATGTGTCATATAGTTAATAAAGGAGGCGTGGAAGAATACAAGACTACATCACTTTGTAGAAGCCATTTTTCCTTTAGAACGAGGGGAATTTGCAAAAGACTTGGAGCAACCCCTTTAAAATGTAAGAGACTAACCTAAATATTGACACTGTGAGGTAAAATTATATCTTCGTCATTATTTGTTGTATTTCTAATATGGAACATCAAGGGAATCACTGAAGTTAACAAAGACATAAAAAATCATTTTAATGATAAAAATTTGATTGAGAAGATACATATCAAATAGACCTCCAGCCATCACAAAATTATCCTGCCATTCATAATTAGATATGCTTTTATCCTTCACTCATGCATTCATTTAATAAATATTTATTGAGCTTTTATTATGTGCAAGGCATTGTTTTAGACACTTTAGGGCCTAAAGATCTCAATGACAGTTCCTATACATAACAGAATGGATTAAAACTGTACATGGTAGGAAATGATAAATGTCAAAGATATGACATAAACTAGAGGACTTAACAGACCTCCCAATGACCACAAGACCCATGAGCAGTTTTGGTTCCAACTACTAATTCAATTAAAAGCTAATTTCAGGATGGTAGGATACTTAGCCACTATGCTCCTCTGTCACAAAGGGGAAAATGGGCTGCTATTGGCCCACAGAGAGACAATAGCACCCCTCACACCAGTAAGAACGGTCATCATCAAAAAGTCTACAAACAACAAATGCTGGAGAGGGTGTGGAGAAAAGGGAACCCTCCTACACTACTGATGAGAATGTAAATTGGTATAGCCAAGATGGAGAACAGTATGGAGGTTCCTTAAAAAACTAAAAGTAAGGCTACCATATGACCCAGCAATCCCACTCCTGGGCATAAATCTGGAGAAAACCATAATTTGCCCCCCAATGTTCATTGTAGCACTATTTACAATAGCCAAGACATGGAGCAACCTGAACGTCCATCAACAGAGGAATAGATAAAGAAGATGTGGTACACATATGCAATGGAATATTACTCAGCCATAAAAAATAATGTCATTTGTAGCAACTTGAGTGGACCTAGAGATTATCATACTAAGTTAAGTCAGTCAGACACAGAAAGACAAATATCATATGATATCACTTATATGTGGAATCTAAAAAAACAAATGATACAAATGAACTTATTTATAAAACAGAAACAGACTCACAGACTTTGAAAACAAACTTATGGTTACCAAAGGTGGGGGAGGGATAAATTAGGAGTTTGGGATTAACATATACACTAATATAACATTAACATAACACTGCTATATATAAAATGGATAATCAACAAGGACCTACTGTACAGCATGGGGAACTCCACTCAATATTCCGTAATCACTTGATATTCCGTGATAACCTATATGGGAAAAGAATCTGAAAAAGAATGGATATATGTATATGTATAACTGAATCACTTTGCTGTACACCTGAAACTAACACAGCATTGAAAATCAACTATACTCCAATATAAAATAAAAATTAAATTTAAAAAAAGCTAATTTAATGATGGTAGAATATCTAGCCAATCTCCTTCTCTGTCACAAAGAGGAAAATGGTCTGTTATCTACCCACAGAGAGATGATAGCACCTCTCCACAGATCCATGAAGGTGAGTGAAGGCAATTTGCCTGCATCTCTGCCTCCTCTCTTCTTCCAATCCTTATCCTCTGGTGTGAAGCACGACACTGGCTGCAGTAAGACAGCTCAGACAAGAAGAGAAAGAAAATCGCTTCTCCAGTTTTCTTTCAGCCACCTTGCATTCTTGGCTAGACCTCCCTGGCTCATCTGGAAATATATGTTCAAAGACCCATCACCTAAAGGGAAGTCTGGTGTTACATCTTGAGCTGACGATCCTCAGTGACAGCAAGAGCCAGAGGATTGATGAGGGGAAGAGTGGAGATATTTGTCTTTCCCCACAAGGAAGCCACCTTCCTTTGAGTCCTCCAAAGCTAAAAAGGTTGTTATTAATGAGAACTATAGACAAGCATTCAGGAGCAGTGTGTGTAAAACACACACATGTGTCAAAGGCACAAATTCCACATGACGGTTTTGTGTCATAGATCAATAAGCCAGTGAAACATGCTGCCATGTGTGCTAGACACCTGCTCAATGATTCTGTTTTTCTTTAGAGGAGATTTTTAATACTTAAAATAACAAGACTAGTGGAAGAAACCCAAGTTTTCACCCTAGCATTATGTATCAATTATACCCAGATGTGTCCATTCCTTCTCCTTTTTCCTTACTCTTTTTATTGCCCATGGAAAGATTCAATTAGGAAATCTGCTTCCTGCCTTGACTTGTTGAAGTCATCCCTGTGACTTCACTTGGACTCAATCTTTTTTTCTTTTTTTTACAGTATGCAGGCCTCTCACCGTTGTGGCCTCTCCCACTGCGGAGCACGGGCTCCGGACGCACAGGCTCAGCGGCCATGGCTCACGGGCCCAGCCGCTCCGCGGCATGTGGGATCTTCCCGGACCGGGGCATGAACCCGTGTCCCCTGCATCGGCAGGCGGACTCTCAACCACTGCGCCACCAGGGAAGCCCCGACTCTTAATCTTTTTAATTTTTATCCTTTTATGAGGGTTTTACTTTTTATTCCCTTTCTGATATTACCCTTCTGGAGACTTTCACTGTGAATATCTTTTAAAATCATCCCTACATCATAGTGCGTTTTTCACGTATGTCCACCTACCCATTTCTGTATATCTATATATGCATGCATATCTATATAAATATGGATATGGATATACATATAGATATATGTCTATCATGCTGCGGCTGCAGTATCAGCATTACCGCATATTCTGCATGGACTCTTCTTTTAAACAGCCAACCAGAACATCTTGCCTTTTCATTATTTTCCTGTGGCAGCCTCAAGAAGTTCAGAACCACATCTGGGTAGCAAAAAATACCTCAAGTGCCATCTTCTGCCCTAAAGACTTGGGAGTTGAACTATTTGAGCAAGAAATCCCCTGGAATTCTTCTGTATGATATCTCCACTCATTCTTCCCTTGCCTATTTCACTGTATGATTAGCTTCTAATACTGACTAGATGAATCTTGCTATTGGTTAGCTATATATTTTAACACTGATCTTTCATAATGTAATACACATCTGTTTATCCAACTGGTATACTAGCTGCATACTGCATTAGGCACCCAATTAGACCACAAGTGTCTCAAATTCTGTATCTCCCAAACTGAATGTATTGTAAAGTTTGCTCTCCTCTAGTGGATGGACATAGAGTCTGTCATACAGAGTGAAGTAAGTCAGAAAGAGAAAAACAAATACCGTATGCTAACACATATATATGGAATCTAAAAAAAAAAGTGGTTCTGATGAACCTAGGGGCAGGACAGGAATAAAGAGGTAGATGTAGAGAATGGACTTGAGGACACGGGGAGGGGAAGGGTAAGCTGGGACGAAGTGAGAGAGTGGCATAGACATATATACACTACCAAATGTAAAATAGCTAGTGGGAAGCAGCCACATAGCACAGGGAGATCAGCTTGGTGCTTTGTGGCCACTCAGAGGGGTGGGATAGAGAGGGTGGGAGGGAGACGCAAGAGGGAGGGGGTGTGGGGATGGATATATGTATATGTATAGCTGACTCACTTTGTTATACAGCAGAAACTAACACACCATTGTAAATCAAGTATACTCCAATAAAGATGTTAAAAAAAAAAAAAAAGTTTGTTCTCCTCTATTTTCCATCACAGTCAAAGGTACCACAGGCCCCCAGTCACTCCAGCCATGAACCTGGGTGTTGTCCTTAACTCTTTACATCTCTGAGGTTCCCTCACAAGTTCCATCCCCATTTACCCTCCGAAATCTAATCAGTCCTTAAGTCCTGTTGATTCCTACCTCCTAAATACCTCTCAAATCCACCCATCCTTCTATTCTCACTTCCTGAGTTCAAGATGCATGATTCCTTTCTTGGACTATTGCCGTAGCTCCATTATCTGTCATTCTGCTTCTATTTTTGCTTCATTCCATTCACACACTACATCAGAAGCATCTTTGGAAAGTGAAAATCTGATCATATTAGTTGCTTGATTAAAGCCTTTCATGACTCCCACTGCTTCAGAATAAAATGAAAACTTCTAGGCACAGCATTGGTCCTTCATGATAGATCCACCTTTATGGTCTCATCTGTCTACTACTCCATTCCCAACACACACACCCTACCTCCCAGCCATAGCCATTATTTGTTGTTACTTTTGCTATATGAACTACAGTTTAAGCTACCACTTCAACCTCTAAATTTACCACATCAGTCTGTACATACAATTTATAGACTGATGGACTTAAGAACAGTAAATTATTATTTAAGGCACATCTCACGTCCTCTAGAAGCCTATTTCTACATCTGTGCTCCTCCTTCCTTGGGCCCCACAATGGAGAATGAACCATTCTTGCCTTTGTGCCCTCAATTATGTTATGCACATACTTGTATCTAGCTCATACTACACTTTGTTTGTTTATCTCTCTGCCCTCCCTCCCTCCTCCCAATCCTGCCATCACCAGGCTGACCTTTTTAAAGATACAAAACATCTTTTATTCCTTTGGTATTTTCATCACATCACACATTGCCTGCCTCATAGTAGAAATTCCACAATGACTATGAACATTTTTCAAAAAATATGAATACTATAAATTCAGATACAGTAAAAAAAAACTGTATCAAGCATAACTTAAACTTTCTTCTTGACTTGTGATTTTGTTAGCCTTATTCTAATTATCTGAATTATAAAAGTGTTTAAAATTTGGTTAAATGAGAATTTGCTATGTCTCTTTCCTAGCTGATATAATAACCATACCTTTATATAATAAACAACTTAGTGCCTCTGTGGAATAGTAAATTTGCAAGCCAATACATTCTGAGCATTCAGAAATAAACTATGTAGCACAAACTGACAACCACTGGGCAATGAATAACAAAATGTCTCAAAATTCTTCTAAAACATATTCATAAGAAAACCCATCCCTTAGAACTTTGTGTTCCAAACCCGTAATAGATTATAAGCAGAAAATTAAAATGAAAGAGAGGAACTGCTACAGGCAAACCTATAAGCTACAGCAAGAAAAGACAGCTGTTAGCCAGGGAGAAGACATAAAATTTAAAAAAGTAAACCTAAAATCTCAAAAGGGAAAATTATCCAGGGCCAGTAACAGTAGGAAAAACAGTAATCTGTATCTTAACTAGCCTGTGAATATTGCTGAATTATTCTATACAGGTAGTAAATAGCATATAGAGCACAGTTATTGTTTACATTGATAACCATACTTTTTCAATCAAACTTAGGTTCAGTATATTCTGAATAAAAATTAAAGGAATGGTGTAAAGCACTTTAGAATTTTGTCAAAATTATTAATTTTTAAAAACTATTTAAATCTTATTTACTTAAGATATTCAGAATAACCCATTCTTAAATGTCTATTCAATTTGAATAATAAACAGAGGTATCATTTATTCAATACCTAAATGCTATACGTGCTGCACTTTAACAAAAGCCTATAGGATAAGTATTATTATCTCTGTTTTACAGATGAAGAAACCAAGGCCCAGAAAGTTTGGGTAAATCACCTAAGGTCACTCAGCTAGCAAGCAGCTAAGAAGAGATTTGATATAAGATACTTTCATTCTTGTTGTCAATTGAAATTAGAATGACTGAGAGTTCATAAGATTATTTATTAATAAATTGATCTGTAGAAGTTCAACTTGAGTGCCTGCCTTCAGTTCACAAATTTGTGCCAGAATTGAGTTTCCTTCCACCGTGAAAAAACGCTTAAAATAACTGCTTCACCAAGATAACCTCAGCAAAAGCAGAAATCATCCAGGATGAAATGTTTCTTATGTAATGCCACGCGTATCTGCTAATAGAGAACTAAGCATTTACTGAAGTAAGCTGTAAAAAGCACGTGAATTTATTGCTATTTCTCACAGGCAGCCAAAAGTTGAGCAGCTTTTTAGTTAGGATATAATAAAGTCATAATCATCTACAAACAACGATTCTCGTAAATGAAGACATACAAAACACACCAGCAAGAAACATAAAAGCCAGAACGACTGCTAGCATTGATATCTTAACAAAAACAAAAATTTGAGGTAATTTTTAATCTAAAAAATAGATTAATATGAACCTTTTAAACCGTTAGTGTAATCATTAAAACACTAGGAATGTACCTAAGAGTTATTTATTTAAGGGCTTTGTTCTTGAAAGTCATTACATTATCCAATAAAGACTAAAGAGGTTATATTCTCTAAATTATTTAGGTGTAAGAGTTAGCCTTCAGCCAGGTGTTCTGTTTATGCAGATGGCAAAATAAATTATTCAGAAATAGAAACAGGTAAAACAGATGGAAAAGCAGAGTAAACCAAGAAAGCCGTGAGCAGCTGCTTAACAGGCCCCCAGTAAAACACCCAGTTCTACATCATGGTCCAAGTTACCCAGTGAGGAAGAGTTCTAGTTAAATACACTGTTGTCCACTTCTCAAAAACACTTCTGGGACCTTGAATTCACTCAGTGATACTGTATTTAAAATATGTCAACTGAAATTCTTTATGGAAATAAATGTTGTAACTTAAACCATGAAATATTCCTGAGAGCAGTTTTCCCACCAGATCGGAGAGTGAATTGCATTTCCAAATCACTTGACTCTTTTAAGAAAGTAATAATTCTTATACTTATGCAACAAGAACTGTATTAGGTTTCCTCCTAGCACCTTACAGAAATTGATGGAGTTGCCCATTAAGACCCCCCCCCCTTTTTTAAATATCTTTATTGGAGTATAATTGCTTTACAATGGTGTGTTAGTTTCTGCTTTATAGCAAAGTGAATCTGCTATACATATACATATATCCCCGTATCTCTTCCCTCTTTTTTTTTTTGCGGTATGCGGGCATCTCACTGTTGTGGCCTCTCCCCTCTCCCGTTGCGGAGCACAGGCTCCGGACGCGCAGGCCCAGCGGCCATGGCTCACGGGCCCAGACGCTCCGCGGCATGTGGGATCTTCCCGGACTGGGGCACGAACCCGTGTCCCCTGCATCGGCAGTCGGACCCTCAACCACTGCACCACCAGGGAAGCCCCCTCTCTTCCCTCTTGCGTCTCCCTCCCTCCCACCCTCCTTATCCCACCCCTCTAGGTGGTCACAAAGCACTGAGCTGATCTCCCTGTGCTATGCGGCTGCTTCTCACTAGCTATTTTATATTTGGTAGTGTATATATGTCCATGCCACTCTCTCACTCTGTCCCAGCTTACCCTTCCCCCTCCCAGTATCCTCAAGTCCATTCTCTAGTAGGTAAGACCCCCTTTTGACAGCAAATTTCTGCCTCTTACTTCACTGATTCACTGCCTATGGTAAAGTTGCCAGAAAGACCTACTTTTTGGTAAATTCTGCAACTAGAAGAGTTTTATAGCCGCATACCATCATCATAGCACGGTGATATGCTGAAGAAATTCTGGAAAGTAACCTGTTTACAGAAATGGACCATTAAGGGAAAAAATGTTCAGAGCTCTATATATACCTGTCTTCATTCAGCTCATTTAATAAGGCAAACGGAGACTACCCACTTAAGGGAGGAGGTCAGTTCAAGCACAGGCATGTTAACTTCTCTCACATCAGTGTTTTCACTGACCAAATGAGAACGTCAGACTATCGGCAAGATCCCTTGAGCTCTTGTACCCTGCAAGTCTATATGAATTTGGGGGAGGGAAAAAAACAGCAGTGAAAGCAAATGAAATCCACAAGCAAAAGCACTTTGAAAAACATCTTGTCCGCATCTTGTGTTTTCACTTTTAATCTACTTTGTAGAATTTAGAACTACTATTTCATAGAACAATTTTTAGTTAAAAAGGACCAACCATATACGCTTAGCACAAATAGAGATTAAAAGAGGAAAACTATGGTATAAGCTAAAGATTCAATCTTCTAAATGGTTTCTATGATTTGGGTGTTTGGTATATAGTGTGAAAGCTAACCACTCAAATATATGAATTGTTCACTTTCCACTGAAACCATTTGGTATTTTGTATATACTGCCTAAAAAACTTGTTTTGAACCAGTTTCGAAAAAGCATGTCTAAATAGCCCACTGAAATACTTCAAAGGTTGGATACTGAAGACACTGTCTTTATTGACATTGCCATTTTGTCTAAATATTACCATTAACCCAGGCTCTTGTCCTGGCATTATCCAAATTGAATCTGCTTGATTTCATTCACTCAAAGAATAGTTTACTTTTCCCACATGGCCACATTGTGAAAGGGAACTCATGGTCTAGTAGGGAAGACAAATATGTAAGCAAATAATTACAATTCGGTGGAAGGGGCTATGATTACTATGCTGGCTTCTCAATATTGGCCTTGGCCCCATTTCACCTATTTTGCCCTTTATTTAATATTCTTTCTTTAAGTGAAGTTGCTATCATAACCTAAGACGTTTATGTAAAAAGTACATTTTATAACATCTCTATAAATGGAAAATCGGCAAACTTTGTCAATAACAGATAGCAACTCATAAAAAATAAATACATAAACACTAAAGTAGATATATTTGTTAGTGAACTACCTAAAAACCCCCTTGTATACCATAGGTGGAATACATAGTATAGAAGTAGTAGTTTTATTGGTCATGCTAAGAATCCTGGGCTTTCTCTTAAAGGATTCTTTTTTACATTTAGCATGTGTGTACTGAGCACCTGTTACGTGCCAGGAACTATTCTCTGATGGTGATCACAATCTATGTAGAGACTTTAAATAGTACAATGACAGAAACTGTTTTGCACTCTAGAAAGTTTAATTTAGTTTGGAAGATTAACTGAAAGGGCACTGAGACTATGAGAGTAGGGGTTAAGACCCAAATGATGACTATAATAATTGACATAGAGATGATGAGAGTCACGTCAATGCATGTGCAGGAGGACAAGCCCACAGGACTTGGGGATGACTGGGTTGTGGGGAGTACGGGAGAGGAATGTGTCAAGGATGACAGCCAGGTCTCTGTCCTGGGTAACTGAGTACAGTTAGGTATCACGTTCCTGGATTCATCTGGTACCTGGCATGTTTAGTGGATCATTAAAGGCCCTTATCGCCACCTTAGAGATTTACTGATGAGACATTATGGTATCAGTTTCATTGTGTACTTTTATAAGGGTAAGTTTACAAAAATAACTGTATAGATATTGACATGTTGAGGCAGGGAGATAAACTGAGCCAAGTGACTTAAGACATGAAATAGACCCCAAACTGCATTTTGCCTTTCTGAAAAGTTGAATTCACTCACAGACTTTGTACAAGGGCAGTCTGAGACGGCCTCAGAAAATAAAAATCCAAGGCTCTGAAAAAATAATGTGGTCCTTGAGTCGCTCATTCCCCTTTAAAAACAAGCAAACAAACAGATGAGAACTGTTGTAAATGATGAGGAACAGATGGCAAAATTGTTGATAGCCCGATAATGTCCCTGGAAACATGTCCCCATCCTTCAGGTGTGGCCTCCACTTCTTCTGCCTCAGTCAATAATGAATGTTTCTGATGAAGCAAGCAAAGGTATAAAGATACCTAATTATTACTCAGAACAGAGATGTCAGTCAGCACAGCAAGAACAGCCACATTGACCTTCTGTCAACAGGAAGAGGATCCTGTTACAGTTGCTCTTTGCTGCATGATCCAACAGGTTATTACAGCCATTCTTTAGAGTAAAAGCAAACAAGTCAAATACATAGTCGCTTTCAGTAAACTGACATATATTGTGGGACACCCTATGCACACTCTTAAGGTAATTACTTTCATCATTACAAAACTATCATTTAATCTTCTAGTTAGGGCATATTGAAAGTTGGAAATTTATGGATATGATTGATAAAGTTGCTTTGGGGAGTCTGAAACCCAAAAACACTTAGATGTATAACTATTTAGGATCTTGGAATTTTTTAAACACTTTTTCTGTAGAGATGAAATCCAGAAAGAATAAATGACAGGCATAACTAGAAAGTGGCAAGAGTTGGATGGAAAACCCAGACGTGCTGATTTCTAATCCATCCCATACTCACAAGAAGCAGTTTTCCTGAATATCTCCCAGGCATGCATCCAACTTTTAGCAATTAAATTCAAACATACGTCTACTCTTTAGGAAAACCAGCACCTACATCCCAGCCCCAGGCAGCCATCTTTCACAGGTGGCTTCAATAGCATTGTTGAGAAAACAGCTCAAAGTGCCAGACATTGATGCAAGATCCAAAGCATCATTTTTACATAGGAAGCACAATGCATTCGGGTTTTTTTAAATGTATCTATTAATTTCTATAGTGAGTTCTTAGAATTTCACTGTAACAAAATAGACACTTCACCATTAATAAAAGAACGATTTTCAAGCAAATCTTTGATCCAGGAAAATCATTCTCGTTCTATGAAAGAGCTACTGTGCATACGTTTACAAAAATGAGGCTAACATTTAAACTTCTTCAGAGAATCTCACTTGAGAAAGGGTGGCTCATAATGGCTCATCAAAGAAATGTTGCCTCTCAGAATTGCTTTTTAAAGAAAGCTAAACACAGATCCCACCAACTTTTCAATGCTGACATAATTCAGAAACTTTTCTTTTGCAGAAGACTCAGAAGCTCTAGCTTTACAGTGCCTGAGGCTAAGGAGCAGGGGTTGGGAAATGAAATGTATTTAGATATTTCTATGAGCAAGAAGAGAAACACCCCGAACTACTCAACAGATTTTTTTTTAATACTTGAAAATATGTATGGTATATATAGCATTACCATCTCAAATTTAATATCACAGTCCTGTGACACTCCCTGACTACGTCAGACAACAGAAAAAGCTATGCTGGTTGTGTCTGTTTGTTCTGCTTAATGGAAGTATGAGAGCCCACTATGTGCTACCCAGTACTGAGAGAATGAGTGGAGGATGGAAGGAAATGATACAGAAATAAATACAACAGGGTCACCCATTCCCAAAGACTCTAAAATGTAATAGAAAAGACATAAAAGCAAATAATAGAAAGAGATGCTGAACATGAAAGTATTTGCATTCTGTTCTGGAAGTGTGTTAGTGAATCCTGTCTCAGTCTGAAGTAAAGAAGGAAGTAATTTTGAAATCCTCTTTATGTGCAATAACTCATCTGTTCAATCATTTTATCATTCATTCAGCAAATGTTTACTGAGGATCCACTGCAAGAACAAAGCAAAATCCATGGCCCCACAAAGCTTCATTCTAGGGAGAGAAGACAGACAATAAGCAAAAACAAATAAAGATATGTTTTGGTAACAGTACTATGAAAAATGTTAATAGGTTATGTAGAACAGAGTTTGCAAGGGGGCAGAGGTTATAAGAAGAATTAAGTATGCTACTACATAAAGGGTGTAAGAGCAGACCTTACTGATGAGATCTGAGCTGAAAGGAGAAAGTATTGAGGGAGCGAGCCATGTGAGTATCTAGGGAAAGCGTGTTCAACACCACAAGCACAAAGGCCCAGAGACACACCAGGGAGGCCTATGCGGCTGCAGCAGACTGAGCAAAGAGCAGAGCGTGTAGAGGATGAGGTCAAAGAAGTAACTGAAAAAATAGATGCAGGTTTTGGATATCATCTCCAGCAAGAGTCACTAACTAATATTAAGCCATATATATTTATATGTACCTCCATTATGTCTAATAGGAAAACAGCAGGTGATAAAATCACAGAGGATAATTTCTTATAATTAATATCATCGCAAGACTAAAATATATGGAAGGTTGAAAAACACCTTCTATATGCATCTCCATTCACTCCGATGCAGCAGGATTGCCCTGGGGAGAAGGGAATGAAGGAAAAAACTAAATAATAACAAAAAAAACAACCCTTGTATATGTCCATTCACAACTATTACATTACTAGCTCCTTCCTTGAAGAGCTGAAATTTTCCCTGCAGTTAAAAGATGTTCCTGTCTTCTTTATCAATCTTTGTAATCAGATAAGTAAGGAAGATTACAAGTGTCACGTCCCAACCCTGGGGCAGTATCAGACTGAATAGAAAGCTGCTTTCTTTGCTGTAGCTTGCCATATGCATTTTCACATCATGAGGTTCTTTACTGCTTGAAAAATTAACGCTGGTGAATCCCCTTAATTGGCCCTGACTGGCTGAACTCGGGAAAGGTGCCAATTATACAGTCTTCCTGATTTCCAGGGTTTATAGGGTACACATGGTCTGAGAGATAGTGACATTATTTTCTGATTTACTTTAAACATTTATACTACCAAGCAATAAAACTTCTCAAGAGTATTTTAATTAACAGATCTTTGATTCATTAGGCTGTTATGGTTCAGAATAAAAAACAAATTGAAGGACACATTAAGCAGGAATGGGAAATGTAGAAGAAATGCTGTTACTGTCTGGGAAAAAGAAAACACAAATTCTGGTTATCTCACTGCAAAATTGGGCGTGATGGTGATGATGCTGAACAATTATTTACAAGGATTCCTCCAGATCCAAGATTCCAAAAGATGTGCTAGCCACTGGTGAACTTTTTGCTCAAATGTCCAGGTCTGTCATTCATCTACAGCTTTCTCATTAAGCAATGTTGAACTGTTTTGCTGAGTTCCTGTTCTAGCATTTCTGAAGAATATTCCAGTTATGTGGTAGTGCCATTTATCAGGGAAAAGATATCATAGTAAGTTGCCGTTATCTACCTAGAGACTTTTCTTTCATTCAAATTATTTCCTAAAATGGGTGTGTGCTTCTCCCTATCTTTGGGGAGGGGGACATATAAGAATAAGGCTAAGATTTTAATTTTTTATTCCTCCAAATGTAAATAGAGACATATTTGTATCTCTGTAACCATTCTCTAAACCATTTTCATTATTTCAACAATTCAATTTCAACATGTGTTCGGCTGCAACTGCTCCAAGTTCTCAGTGCCCTACTCTCTGACATTACCCACAACTTAGCCTTACTGGAGTAAATGTGTACGGCCACAGGTAGGTTTAAGTTTGCTAATACTCCCTGAAACCACAGCTGTCTCCAGAAACCTTCCACTCCCTTGGCTTCACAGTGTACCAGTCCAGTGAAGTCAACCCTGCAATCCCAGTGAAATGGCAGATTTTTTTGCTATTTTTTAAATTGACTTTGAAGAATAGTTTGTATGTTCTAAGTGGATAGTTGTGCTTTTTTTTTTTCCTATTCTTAATAGTTTCTCACTTTATTGCTTTGTGCTCAGGGAATACGGTCTGATTTCAGCTTTCTGCAATTAGCTGAGATCTTCTTTACAGACTAATAATACATGGTTAATTTTCTGTGCTATATGTGTTAGACAAGACAGTATATTCACTGTTTTTTGGATGTAAAGTTAAATATTAAACATGTTAATAATGTTATTTACAACTTTAGCTCCTTTCTTGTTTTCGTCTAATTGTTCTGTTATTTTCCAGGGAGTTGTCTCCCACTGTGATTGCAGCTCGATCATTTTCCTTTGTACTTTTAACTACTTTTGATTTATATACTTCAAAGCTATGTTGTTAGATACATAATGTTCATGACTGTTGTATATTGTTGATTTTTCCTTTCCTCAATGTGAAATACACTTCTTTATCCCTTTTGATGCTTTTTTTCTTGGACTCTATTTTGTCTTATGTTAATTTAATAATACTTAAACTTTATTTTAGTTAGCATTAACCTGGTATGTATTTCTTGCCCTTGATTTTAAATTTACCTAAGTAATTTGTTTTGGATATCTCTTATAAATAAAATATAGTTGGGGTTTTTTTAACCCAAGCTGAGAGTCTTTTAGCAGTAGAAATACATTTACTGTGATTACTTATAAACTGGAATTTCTTCTTGCCATCATAACTTATATTTTCTGTTTGTCACTGATTGTATTTTTCATCATATTCTCCTTTTGTTCTGTTGATTAAGGGTAGAATAGAATTATTGTACTAATTTGGGAATAGAAAGAATCGTTCTATTGATTTTCTATATGGCTTGAAGGTTATGCATTCAATTTTTCCAGTTGTTACCCTTAGATTTCCAACACATATATTGAAGGTATATTTTCTACCAGTGGGAAGATTCAATTAGAAATGAGATCCCTTAACATACTTTCCTAATGCTATTCATCTCATCTATTGAGTTTTTGACTGTAATATCAATTTTAAAAAAGTATTTTATTTTTTTAATTGGTGATACACACACATAGGGAAAAAAAAATCAGAAAGTACAAAAAGGGTTACCATCAATTATAAATCTCTCTTACATCCCTGTCCGCTAGCCTTCCAGTTCGCTTCCCCAGAGAAAACAGCTGGTCCTAATTTCTTGTGTATCCTCCCAGAGACAGTTTGTGTGTATGCAGCCTTGGAGTCAGGCTTTTTTTTAAACACAATAGTATCATACTCCATACGCTATTCTGCTTTTGTGTTATGTTTATTTAGTTTGCTTTTGTTTTACTTAGCAATATATTTTTTATATCTTTTAATATAAATACATATGGAGCCATTTCATTTTTCCACTAATTTTTCTTGATTTTCTTTTTAAAAAAATTAAAGAGATAATATATTCATTGAGGCAGCGACATATTAATATTACTCCTTTTTTAAAACTAAGATATACAGTGTAAACTCTCTAGCTCTTATTCCCCTTTTGCTCAGTTTCCAGCACCAAACCAGTAACCCCTATTTCTATTTTCTTGCAATGTTCCAGAGTTTTTCTGTATAAGTACAATACAAATGCATATATTTTCCTCCTCCTTATTCACAAAAGATTGCATAACATATACTTGCCTTTTCACTTAATTTATCTGAAGAGAACTTTCAGTATCTTACCCAAAGAGTTTCTACATTAATTTTTACAACGGAATGGTACTTCATCATTTGCATGTACCATACTTAATCAGTCTATTAATGGACATTTGGCTTAATTCTAACTCTTGGCAATCACAAGAAATGTTTCAATAAATAGCCTCTTTCATATATTATTTCATTCACTTTGCAAATCTTATCTGTGCAAGTACATCACGTATATGCAAGAATATTTGTAGGATAAATTCCCAAATGTAGAATCATACTCTCTTTTAAATACATGGTTTTTCCTTGTATGGATTGCTATAATTCATTTAACCAATTTCCTACTGGTAGATATTTTGATTTTTTCCAATATTGTGCTAATCAAAAAAAATCTGCAATTGATCTCTTTACATACACACGAGTAAAATTTCATTTTATACATGCATATCTGTAAGCCAACTTCCTGGAGTCAAGGGCATTTTATAACTTGACATGTATTGCCTAACTGTCCTAATTTTTCTTCATACACACTGGACTGATATTACTCTCACCAGCAATGTAGGGGGATTTATCTTCTCACACTTTCACCAAATCAGTGTGTTAGCAAAGCATTCAAACTTTACTATTTTACAGGCAAAAATGTTATCTAATTGTATTTTTAGTTTCCATTTTTCTTACCATGAGTGGGGTGGAGTATATTGTCAAATATTTAAGAACCATTTATATCCTCTTATTCTTGCCCATTTTCCTATTGGATTGTTGGGTTTTTATTGATTTATATTAACTCTTCATATATTGAGGATTTTATAGTCTTTTGTGACAAATATTTAATCTCCAAAATCTCTAGCTGTTTATTTTTTATGGATGCAATAATCTCTTGGAATTCTCTGATATTAATTTTACTTATTCTAAATTCTTCTGTTCATTCTATCACTCCAAGAATGGGGGCTGATCTTTTTGAAAATCCCTGTACACCTGCTTGCTGTGTTTACTCTAACCCAGCCTCAGTGATTATGGGGGAAAGATAGGGCCTACTGGTATCCTGTTTTCTGGGTGTGGAGACTCCCCAGCCTTCCTGGGGAAAGAGGAGCAACTGCTTGGGGCAATACCCTGCCCCTTCTGGCTCCAGAGCCCTCTCCCTTTAGCCTGTGGCCAGGCTCAGCTCCTGCCCACAATCTGTACAGGTGGGAGAGAGAAGGGGGAGGGACTGCTGTGCAGCAGCAGCAGGGGCTGCCAATTACACACCCTGAGGTGTGCCTGGGGACCTTCCCTTCTCCTTAACAACTGACTCTGAGCTTGGCTTTCCCCTACCTGGGATAAGTACTGTTTTGTTCATGTTTTGGGCCATATTTTCTGCCAAATATCTCCTATGATCTGATCTTATGTAATTGGTTTGGTTTTTTGTTTGTGGGTTTATTTGTTTTAATAGTTAGGAATTCCTCAAGATTTCTGGTTTGCTATTAGCACTCTTTTTACAGCACAGTTACTGACTTTTCACTCTCAAATATTGTTTCTGTCATTTTTCGGCATTTTTGGCCACAAGAAAGGTGTACGCTTAGGATACTATCTTGATCTAATCTTCCCAAATTACTTTGAAAACCCAAAAGGTAGGAACAGTACCTACCTTTTCACTTGCACAGCTTTGCTCACTGTGGGCCTCTTGAAGTCAGGCATGAAAAACTATGTAACTTGGTAGTTCTCTAGCATGTTGTCTGGCTCATAAGACAATTCAATGAGTGTTTACTGTATGAGGAAAGGAAGGAAAGAAGGAAGGAAGAAAAGAAGGGGAAAAAGGAATTGTAAGAATTATCTCTATTAAGGCCAGTTCAACATGTTTTTATACTACATGCCAGGCACTGCTAGGCGTGAGCATTACAGAAATGAATAAAACATTCTCCTTGCCCCCCTAAAGTGCGTATGTGTGGGCAAGAGCGATAGAAAAGGATAGAAGTATGCTTCCTAAAGTCCAAAAGTTAATATCCTAACAGAAAACCTAATACATTGTAGCCTAATACCGGCTTTAGAGGGGAGCAGAGAATTACTTGTTAATGGACTATTTCAAGGTGACTAAAACGAGAGGTGGAGGAGAAGAGAGAGGTCTAAACCAATGTTTTACTATCCACACAGAAAAGTTTTTGCAGGTGTATCTCCACCCCTTCCATATACTCACGGTCATAAAAACAAGCAATAACTGCATATTTTAAAAAGATGGTGTAAACGTAAGTTTCTTGGAAATACAAATGAGAGATAAAATTATTGCTTGCAAAACTCATTTCAAACATTAAAATAAATTATCTTTTGAACTTTGTTAAAAGTAAATTTTGCTTCCAGAATACATTAGGCTTGATGCATTGCAGTTGCTAGGAATGTGGCTCAATATTAGCAGGAGAGAGGTTTGTGTCTCTCAGGAGTGCTCAACTCTGATAATCTCAATAGCTCACTTCTGCCCTCCAGCATGAATACTCCAGGGCAAACAGCTCTCATGGGCTTAGCCTGATACAAAGAGCAGGGCCAGGATCCCCACAACCAGGATCCTAGGGAGAAAGCAGAGAGGCCGAGGGGAGAGAGACTGCTGTGCTTCCATCTGAAGTTGACCCTACGATCTGAAGGTGACATAATACACAAAACCCTAAAAGAATGTTTTCCAACATCCTCTGAATCTTGCCTTTTCATACGCCAGGGCATGTAAGATTGGGTTCTTTAGATAAATAAGCACACCTACATGCCCATACAGATATGGTAGAGCCCAGTGGTGAGGTAGCATTACTGTTATCCAGCACGTGGGCCATCTTTTTGTAGGATGGTATGAGATGAGAACGTAGAGGCACCATCTGTAGGTAGTGGTCAAGAGGGCCAGCCCTAGAGACAAATGCCTTGGAGAGTATAATCAAGTTGCTTGACCTCTTTTTGCCTCAGCTTCTTAGCCTACGACATGGAGGTATCGATGGCAATTTAGCTCTTATATTTAGTTGTAGTAAGGATTAAACAAAATCATATACTAAAACTCTCAGCATAGTTCTTGACATACAACATGTACTCAAAATTATTACCTTTTTATTATAATTAATCTCTCACACCACCTAGTTGCAATACGTTAAATCAGCCATTCTTAAAGTATGGTCTGGGGGATACCAGAAGGTTCTGAAACCCTCTTAGAGGGTTCACAAGGTGAAAATGATTTTTACACAAATATTATTTTCATAATGGTAATAAATACATGATTTGCCTTTTTACTCTCATTCTTTCACGCGTGTACAGTGGAGTTTTCCAGAGGTTGTGCGGCATGTGATACCACGATAGATTAAATGCAAAAGTAGATGTGAATATCCAGCTATCTTCTGTGAAAACAGACATTAAAGATTTTTGCAAAAATGTAGAACAATGCAGCTCTTCTCACTGTATGTTTTGGTTTCGGAAAAAATACACTAATTTTTCATAAAAATATGTTAGCATTCAATGAGTTTATTATTGTTATTTTAAATAAATTAATACATAGATATTTTATAAATTTCTTAGTTTAAATTTCTAATTTAGTAAATATAAATATATAAAATCCACATAAATAAAAGTTCTTTAGATGTCTCAATAATTTTTAAGAGTGTAAAAAGGGGTCCTGGGACCAAAACATTTCAAAATTTCTGTCTTAAATCACATGCATAATCAGTAGGATAATTCTTTTTTATCTATTAATAATTTTTAATATAGATATTTTTATTTACAAAGGGGTAGGGAAAATTTAGAGTATAAAAAAAACCTAAAGAGGGACTTCCCTGGTGGTCCAGTGGTTAAGACTCCATGTTCCCAATGCAGGGGACGTGGGTTTGATCCCTGGTCAGGGAACTAGATCCCGCATGCCACAACCAAGAGCCCACATGCCACAACTAAGAGCCCACATGCCGCAACTAAAAACATCCTGTGTGTCACAACTATGACCTGGTGCAGCCTAATTAATTAATTTTAAAAAATAACTAAAGAGAAGGATTAAATGTACTATGTAGCCATTATTAATATTTTGGCGTATATCCCTCTGGTGTTCAGTCCATTCATATATCATACATATAGAATTAAACTGGTATGATATGATACATAATGTTTTGAAACTTTTTTTCCTTAAAATATATCATAACACCTATACATATCATTAACTATGCTACAGTAGCCTTTATAAGGACTACATTATCATTTATTTCATTAAGCTCCTATTTTTAGACATTTATGTTGCTTACATTTCTTCATGTTATAAACACAATTATAGTGAACGCCCTTTTTATAATACTTGATTACTTCTTAGAATAAATTCCTGGAAGGACATTGTTGTGTCAAGGGTATGCATATTTTAAGGCAATGTACTCCCAAACTGCTCTTCAGAAATATCATGCCAGCATATGTTAGCAGCTTACATTTGACTCTCTTGTTATTAGGCATTATTTCATATCTTTGCTAATCTGATAGCTTGAAAGCAGTATTTTATTGTTATAATTTACATTTACTTGATTACTAGTATGTTTGACTATTTTCTCATATGTATTTTGGCTTTTTATATTGGCTTATATATTCAGTTCCACAAGATAAGGTAAGATAGCATAGGATAGGTGGGGTAGAGTAGAATAGGAAGAGTCGGGTAGGATAGGATAGACTAGGATAGAGCCATCTGAGACCCTCACAAAAAATAGTATCCACAGAGTGCTCGATGAGTGTGGGCTGAAGCAACAGACCCATCAGGCAGCGGGCTTGTCTAAAGTCGGGCTGGGATGCATCATAATTCCAGGATGCATGCCCTCTTCTTCCCTCTCTCCTAGACCCCTTCCATCCACTATCTGGGGCTAAAGTAAGTGAGGTGAGACCCTTGGGGAAGATGCTGGAAAGCACTGAGCAGAGCAACAGTCCCCAGCTAGGGACTCAGGCCAGTGAAGTACTCCAACAGGAAGAGAAACCCATGCTTATTGCATAGCTCAGTCCATGCAATGGGGACAAAAGAATCCTGCGGGGCCAGCCTCACGTCTCATACCAAGTCAGCAAGACTAAGCTCCTAAATCCTCCCTGTCCTCTATAAGAAGGGCTAAGGAAGTAAGTTAGACCAAGGCTGTAGCTGAGAGGAGCTGAAGAAGGGATAGGCCAACTGAATACCAGCTGCTTCTAATGGCTCTTAGGGCCACTAACCTCATTCTGCCCCTGAAACTCCAGGCAGAATCCTGCACACAATGGGGCCTGCAAATATTAGCTGAACGAAAAAAATAAGTAAATAAATAAATAGATGAAATTTGCAAAACCCATGAAACCAAGTAACAAATGATCAGTATTCTTAAGAATTTTTGTTAACTCTTCAAAATAAAGATTTTTTTAACTAAAAATAATAGGAAAAATAAAATCTTTACCTCCATTTATGTCAATGATCATTGCATCTATTTAACGTTTCCTACCAGGAGTCCTAACAAATATTTAAGCTGTTCTGATCTACCTTGCCAGTTGGTACTTAGGGGGAATTAAGCAGTGGATTAAAAGAATGGTTACTTCGGAAGCTTTGAAGTCTACTGTTTTAGGTTGCATGATCACAGGAATGTCTCATCCACTTCCCTTTCTCCTTTCGTTTCTAATCTTTTGTTAAAGAAAAGTAGCTATAAACACACCAACCTATGCTGCTATGATTTTCTTAGTTAACACTGTAGTTAAGGTTACATACAGACTTTTATTGTAATCCCTCATCTTCACTAGTTCCCAAGGTTTTGAACACATCCCTTCAGCCTAAAGCTCTCCAGGCTTTGTTCCTTATTCAGATAAACTTTAAACTCAGTCTGTTCAGCTGCTTCTGAGGAGAGAGAAAACAAGAGGTGTAATGTTTTGCCCATGAGTGTTATAAAGGCTAACTTACAAAAGTTGACATATTCATCATGGCTACTTGTTACTTGGGAAAGACATCATCATCCAGGAAATTGTCAAGAAATCAAAAGACCAGGAGAGAATAATCAGGTGATGTCTAAAAGCCAATTTGGCTCTTTTAACTGAACCTATGCAGATATCTTCACAATTTCAATATGTCTGAAAAACAGCCTATTAATAGGTGGGTCTCTCATCTACTAGAATTTTCTACCCAAAGGATGAATTGTTAAATTCATTAAATTGTTAAATTGTTAAATATGAGCTTTTTATGCACTTGAGGGTTTAACTTTTGTGGACAGATAATACTATTTTGTAGTTTACTTTGGTTTAAAAATTAATATTCAATTCCCTATGTCTACAAAAACAAAACTTCCTTGAGCTTTTATGTTTACTACACAAAACTTATAAGCCTAACACATTTCAGCAAACATTTAAAAAATCCTTAGATTAGTATTTGGTCCCATTTACAGACTTAATTAAATACCTTATAATATCCTTAACTGTAAATCTGATATATCAAATTTCACTTTTAAGTATAATTTTTGACTCAATAACCCTTCCAAAGTACTTAAGTCATGTAAATGTCATAAATTAAATTTTTAACTTAAAAATCTTATCTAAACCAATTATTCGATTCTATATTTAAAATTTGAATCATAAGCCTGGCATTTATTCTAATAAACCAAATTCTCTTAAACAAATTACAAATGCTTAAAATACCAAACATGCAAAAGTTTGATCACAAGCAGCTCACACTCATATGGAAAGAATAGCAGTACACACTTACGGTCTTGTCATAGGGTTACATGTTAACCTTCCTCTTCTCTGTTACAATATAGTCCAGAATAACTCTGATCATCTTGATATTCCACACAACACACTAGTTCACTTTCTTAATGAGGTCATACTAATTGGACTGGTGAGCTGGTAGTGTCAAGTACTCTGGATGTCCTAATTAGAAACATGCATACCACAGGGTAGGAGATAAACCCTTTTATAAAGATTCAGGGGACTGACGCATCAATAAATTTTTTATGATAAGTAAAAAATGTTTTTCCAAAGTTTCATTAGGAAAATTTTCAAACATATAGAAAACCTGAAATAATTTTACAGCAAACTTCTGACTATCCAACATCTAGATTCTATTATAAAATTAACATCCTACTATACTTGCTTTATCATATTTAATAAAGTATTTAGGAGTTCAATAATCCAGGGCATGTCAGGATATTTCAAAAAAAAAAGGACAATTGTTGCATCTTGCATCCCCTACCACGAAAGAAAAAACCAGTGTTTAGTGACCCATCTTGAATTTTGGTGGCAGCATATACTGCTCATAGGACTACCACTCTGATTTAGTTGTTGGACAATTTGAAAGGCTGACATTTCTGATGGAGCCCAAAGTAGAAAGAAGGCTCAGCAGCAGATCCAGTCTGTGCTGCAAGCTGCTCTACCCTCCAGACTATATAGCCCAACAGATTCAATGGCACATGGGGTATCCATGATGAATACATGGATCCACAGTGAATACAGGCGTGGGATCCCTGGAAAATGACAATTCAAAAGCTACAGTAGAGAGACTTCAGATTTTGGAGCAAGACTCCTGTCTTCTATGGCAGAAACTACATGCTCTTTGCAAAGCAGTCCCTGGCTGCCACTAAGCCCTAGTAGAAACTAAATGCCTGACCAAATGGCTGTGTGAATGTTGCAACCCATCTTGAATTGGTATTTTCAGATCTACCAAATTATAAGGTCAGACATGTGCGGCAGCCATCCATCTTACTACAGAAATGGTACAAAATCAGGACCAAGCAAAGTCAGAGGATACAAAAAGCTACACGAACAGGACTTCTGACTCTCACACCACTTACTTCTGCTGTACCAATGCCTAACCCTCAATTCACACCTAACATCTTGCTGAAGGGATGGGAAGTATTCCTAAAGCCAGCTGACGCAGGAGGAAAAAGCTTGGGCCTAAGTTCACATCTGGGTCTTCACAATACATTAGTACAAACTTAAAATAGTAGCTTGAGAAGAACATGTATGGACTCCTGATTATTGGCAACTAGCCTGGCTGGTTGGTCAGGGCCTTGAAGGAATAAGTTTGAAAGATCAAAGAGAAATCAAGAGTTGGAAGAAGAATATAATGGACCCACTGGAGCAGGTACAAAGTAGGCACAGATATTCTACTGCCCACCAGAGAGCATCCAAGTCAGGGGAGACACTCAACAACAAGGATGATTCATCCTGTGGGTGTCATCCAGCTTCGCTCCTCTGCCACACCTATGACTGCACAGTGGGGCCAAGAATGGAGTCACCATGGTGGCAGGACTAGAGGCTATGCATCAGCTCAATGGTATGGACTTCCAGTCACCAAGGCAGATCTAGCTGCTGCTACTGAACACCCAACCTGCCAAAGTGTTAACAACCTGATACAAAGCCCATGATAAAGAAGAAAAGCTTGAGATCAGCCAAACATTTGGTGGCAGAATGATTACATCAGACCCCTTCCACCCTGGAGCAGGCAGTGATTCAACATCACTGTAGTTGATACTTACTCACGAATGGCTTTGATTTCCCTATCCGCCATGTCTCTGCCAGCACCACCATTCATGGGCATATAGAAGGCTCAATGTACTGTCATGGGATTCCTGCATAATATCACTTAAAACCAAGGGACGTATTTTACAGGAAAGGGTATGCAAAAATCAATGCGTGACCAAGGGATCTATTACTTCTACCACATAGTCCATCACCTGGAAGCAGCCAGCCTACTAGAACAATGGAATTATTTACTAAAGGCTCAACTAAAGTGCTAACTCAAGACAAAGACCTCAGTGGATTTGGGACACTGCCCAACAAAACGAAGTGGACAAACAGCTGTGACGTGCCCCCCAATAACTAGAATAAACAGGTCTAGACACCAAGGGATAAAAGTAGGATGTGTCCCTCTCACCATCATTAACAGTGGTTTACTTACAGGATGTGTGTTTCCTGTCCCCATGTCTTTAGGCTTTACAGGATTAGAGGCCCTGGTACCTAGGGGAGTACTGCTTCCACTAAGGGAAACAGTAAGAATTCCATTAAACTGGAAGCTATGAAACTTTGGGTTCCTCGTGCCAGTGACCCAGCAGACAAAGAAAGGAGTTACTGTACTGGTAGGGGAAGGAGGGTAATTGAATATGATTATCTTGAGCAGTAGGGTTTCTTGCTACACAATGGGGGCAAAGAGAATATGTCTGGAATACAAGGGAGTCACTGGGTGTCTGTGGGTACTTCCATGCAAGGTGATATTGGTAAATAGCCAGTTGTAGCAATCACAGCCCAACGAGGACAAGGAAATAAAGGGCTCATATCCCTCAAGAATGGAGATACTGGCACACCACCCAGAAAGCAATCTGGAGGAACTGAAGTGCTGGGCAATGGTGAGGGAAATCCAGAATAGGCATTGAAGTAGTTAGATGATGAATACCAATTATGACCTCAGGCCCAGTTGCAGCAGAAGGGATTGTAACTTGTTACACTAACCCAATGTATTAAGTTCCTTTGGGGGAGTGACTGCAGCTGTGAGCATCTTGAAGATTCAGTGACAAATTGTTCTTAATATGTGGGGTAAGCAAGGGGTAGACTGTATTCTTGTGCCCTGCCTCACTTTCTCTTGGTCTTACTTCTGATTCCATTTGCAACTGTAGCAAAAGGGTGAAGAGCTCCAATACTGACCACATGTTGCCTCAGGCATGTCTGTGGCTTGCTATGGTGTTTGTCTGATTCTAAAGGAGTGGGATACCCACAGGCATTTACTGGACATGGATGCTTGCACAGGCCTAATACAGAGGAGTTAACAAGGTAACCCTCAACCAATAGGAAACGGGAGCCAAGGGACAAGTGCTTCCACTTTCTAATCCTGGCATCACTTCCCAAATAAACTACCTGAATGCAAGTTCTTTTCTCAAGTTCTGCTCTCCAGGGTCACCCAGGCTAAGAAAGAAACCAATGAGCGTCAACAGTAGCTCTTGCAAATACGATGTAAAATGCTGCAGAACAACAATGAAAGCTTTCATTCTGCAAACACATCAGCTTTAAGAACAACAGAAAACATCAGTTTTGACTCATTCCAGCCAATCCTTCCTTTTATTGAGTCAAACATTAGGGCAAATGTACTCCTTTACAAATTCTTCCCCAGCAGAACTTAATAATAAAGAGAAATTACTATAGAAAAGAAAGTATATTTGTATTTGTTTTCTATTGCTCCTGAAAATTACCACAAACTTAGTGGCTTAAAACAATAAAAATGTAGTATCTTACAGTTCTGTAGGTTAAAAGTTCAATGCAGTTCTCAATGGGCTAAAATCAAGGTGTGAGCTGGGCTAAATTCCCTTCTGTAGGCTCTAGGGAATAATCAGTTTCCTTGCCTTTTCCAGCTTCTAAAGACTTCCCACATTCTGTGACTCACAGTCCTCTTCCTCCATCTTCAAAGCCAGCAATGGCGTGTTGAGTCTTTTTTACATCACATTACTCTGACCTCCTCTTCCGTCTCCCTTTTTTACTTTTAAAGACCCTTGTGATTATACTGGGTCCACCCGGATAATGCCGGATAATCTCCTTAACATAAAATCATAAGATTAACAAACTTAATTCTACCTACAACCTTAATTCCCCTTTTCTGTATAATGTAACATACTCATAGGTTCCAGGGATTAGGATTTAGACATCATTGGGGGTTGGGTGGAGAGCAGTATTCTGCCTACCACAATATTAGAGTAGAGACTTCCCTTGTGGCACAGTGTTTAAGAATCCACCTGCCAAAACAGGGAACAAGGGTTTGAGCCCTGGTCCGGGAAGATCCCACATGCCATGGAGCAACAAAGCCTGTGTGCCACAACTACTGAAGCCCATGTGCCTAGAGCCCGTGCTCTGCAACAAAGAGAAGCCACCACAATGAGAAGCCTGAGCACTGCAATGAAGAGTAGCCCCCGCTCGCTGCAACTAGAGAAAGCCCGCACACGACAACGAAGACCCAACGCAGACAATAAATAAATAAATAAATTTATTAAAAAAATATATTAGAGTAAAGGAGAGTTTATAAATTTTCTTTAATGTCTACCCTCATATTTACTTTAGACCCAAATTCTCATTCAATTTAATTCAATGCCAATTTCTTGGTTGTAATTATATTGATTTATACCAGGCTGGTGAGTCCATTTTTATTTTATAGGTGAACAGAATGAGATATGAAAAGTAAAAAAAGACTAAAAAAAAGTAAGAGGGAGAGAGGGAAGGAAGGAAGGGAGGGAGGGAGGGAGGGAGGAAGGACGGAAGGGAGGAAGAGGGAGACAACTTCAATTTTCTATTCACATATGGAAAGTATGCTTAGCTACTGGACCCTGAGGTTATTGGGTTAGTACGATGGTTAATTTTATGTGTCAACTTGACTGGGCTAAGAGATGGTTAGATAGCTGGTAAAATATTATTTCTGGGTGTGTCTGTGAGTGTGTTTCTGGAAGAGATTAGCATTCGATTCACTAGACTGACTAAATGTGGGAGATATCATCCAATCCGTTGGGGAGCCAGATGGAACAAAAAAAAAAGACCAAGGACAGGCAAATTCTCTCCTTCTTCCTGAGCTGGGACACAGGAGCCCCTGGTTCTCAGGCCTTTGGACTCCAACTGGAACTATACTCTCAGCTTTCCTGGGTCTCCAATTTGCAGATGGCAGACTGTGGGACTTCTTGGCCTCCATAATAGTACAAGCGAATTCTTATAAGAAATCTCATCTTAAATACATCTCTATATACCCTAATGATTCTGTTTCTCTGAAGGAACCTGACTAATATCATTGGAGAAGCTTGTCTGAGCAGGAAGCATCCATCTGCTGGAAGTTGATAATCTTATTCAAACTCAAAGTTCTGAGGAAAGATTCTGGTCATCACAGCTAGTAAAAAAATCTAGTCAAGTACAAATTTTCCCTAGCATTATTTGTTAAAAATTATAATTTAAATTATTTGCATATTGTAAGTTTTTCTAGCAAAAATTTTCTTGAAACAAATCATATTCTTCTTGATTCTTATAATATAGACAATACAGAAGAGTCAGTGGCAGACTAGACATGTTTTGGAAAAACAAATGGGCATTAACTGATGAAATTTATCATACAGCCATCTTCACTAATTACCATTCATTGCTCTCACGTGAATTCATATTTTACAACCTCCAAATCTGATCTGTAAGATTAAGTGTGATGAAATGTTTCAATTGATAACATGTTATATTTTATTTTACTATTGATCTCAATCCATGTGATTAAGGTTAATTCTGCAAGACATATTTCTTTTGAACCAGTAAATCCAACAAAGGTGATAAAGAAATGGCAAGGAGGCAACATCCTGAACGTGCATTTGGTACTTCAAAACAAATGGATTGTTAAAAAGTTATTTGAGATTAGTTGAGCATGAGTAGGTATTTATTGCTTTCTTCTTGGCCAGGAAATTGTTAGAGAAGTAAGACTAATGGTAGAAATTTTTCCTCTTGTAAAGCATAATCATTTTTTTTAGAAGATTGGCTTTAAAACATCCTAATTCTTTTAGATATTGTGTCTTTCTGGTAATGCCAAATATCAGTTTTCTTTGGGAAGCCAGTGTGTGAACTGTGATGTATTTAGTACAGGGAATTAAAGAGAAAACTGGAACCAGAAAAATGTTTCAGGAAGAAAAGGTAGCACTGTGTCTGTTTAACTATGCCATTCCCCATAATAATAAGATATATTATTATTATATTATATTATTATATTATATTATAATAATAAGATACTTTGAATCCCTTTTGAGACTAAATTTCCACTCCTGAAAGGATCTATTCCTAAAGAAACCTTCCCTTTTCCCGACTCTCAAATTATTTCCTTTTTTGACTGTCCTGGTCTCTATTGGCAAAAATATCTATTGATATGCAAACAATATTAAAGGAAAGAGTTATGAGTCAGATTTACAATTAATCATAGTTGTAAATGGAAATTGAGGGAGACTTACTGTAAGAAAAGTATTTAAATTGAGTAGTTTGGGTTCTTCTATGATTTGGGGGTGGGGAAGGTCACCATTGGAATTATATGCATGGATTGTATTAGTGGTTTGGGAGCCTATATTTACTATCCCATTCTTAAAGAACATTCCATCCTCAAGGACATTATTAAGTACAGTAAGTCCCCTACAAACGAACGAGTTCCTTTCTGAGAGAGCATTCGTTAAGTCCAACTTGTTCGTAAGTCCAACAAAGTTAGCCTAGGTACCCAACTAACATAATTGGCTATATAGTACTGTACTGTACTAGGTTTATAATACTTTTCACACAAATAATATATAAAAAACAAACAAAAAAAATAAAGAAAACATTTTTAATCTTATAGTACGGTACCTTGAAAAGTACATTAGTACAGCACAACAGCTGGCATACAGGGCTGGCATCCAGTGAACAGGCAAGAAAAGTTACTGACTGGAGGAGGGAGAGGAGGTGGGGGATGGTAGAGCTGAAGGATCGTCAGCAATAGGAGACGGAGGGCAAGCTGCAAGTTCACTCACGCCGGATGTTGATGGAACGCACGTTTGCATCTTTGAAAGTTCACAACTTGAAGGGGACTTCAAGTATGTAGGGGACTTAACTGTAAACTTAAAAATCAAGTAGATCTACTCCTTATTTACTCAAGGGTTAACTTCTTGAAAAATGGAAGGTAATTAAATTACAATTAATTTTCTCAGAAGAAATGAAGGTAAAACAGGAAATGTACTCCAATATGTTAAAAATAATACAAGTTGTTCTTTTTCTAATGTTTCCTTGATGTAAGCAGTAACTAAAAGGTTTTGGAGAAAAGAAAGTGAACACATGAAAAAACTAACCATAAATTACATTTTAAAAGTCACTGACAATGTCTAGTCAATCTGCAGACATTAGTCTCTTTAGCTATTTTATTTTTCATCATATTCATTAATGAAATTCTGGCATATAAAAGCTTTGACATAGATTTTGTTCACCAAATTCTAGTGAGTAACCCTTGAAGGAAAAATATCTAGGGCACAACAATTAGAACGCTGTAATGAGGAAATTTATTTTACCCAGAAGGATGACAACCTAAGTAAATTTCCTCCATCTGTATAGTGCTCTGTCCACAGAACACTTTGATAGCCACAATATCATTTGACTTTCACACACTCCCTATGAACTTGGTATTGCTGGATAGGCACTTCCACTCATATTTACAGAAAAAGAAAGCAAACTCAAGATGTCTTAGTTACTCAGCAAGTAAGTGCTCATTTGAGTGTGAAACTTTTATCCACTCACTAGGTAACTGCTCGGAGAATTCATTACCTAAAGATATAATAGGAATTGAAAACACAGGTACACCTTAAAAAGGCTTAGATAAAATTGATATATAACAAACTTCTAATGGGTCATAATGTGTTGTTTTACATGCAACTATTTAGTTCCTTTTTTAGGATAAAAATAACTTCCTTTATGAAATACTTTTCATATTGCATGGCTTGTCTGAGACATACGTATTCACCATATTATATCCAGAATAAGTTTTAGCAGGAGAGTTCTTTAAATATAAGTGACATACACACATTCTTCTGATGATGAATAAGGAAATTATACTACTGTATATTCTTGTTTTACTTTCTTGAGTTAATCATAGCTTATTACTAATGCGAACATGAAGCATATCTTAATACCAATACTGACGCCTATCATAACATCTGCATTGTATACAGGGGTTTGTCTGTATGTAAAGATTTAATGTAATCATCTTCACGTATTCCCAGTTCTATTAGAATTATCAGATTAGGAAGCTGGCTGATTTCCATTTCCAAACATTTCCATGTTAAAAATATTTGTACATTATGATAGGTGCCCTTTTGTGGTTTTGAGAGTTTTCAATTTAGACTAATAACACCAAATCCCAGCTAGTCAAAACACTAAAAAACGAGCACTGCTCTCTGGGACTAATATTAATAATTCCATCTAATGAGTGTCTGTCATGTACCAGGTGCATACACTAGCCAATTTATTTCATTTAACCCTTATCTCCCCCCAAAATCTCAATAAATAGGTATCATCACCCCATTTTACAGATGAGAAATATGAGACTTAGAGAGCACATGTAACTTGTCCAAGAATATACAGCTAATAAATGGTGGAGCTGGTATTTGACTAGGGTCAGGTAACTCAAAATTCTTGGACTACTAGTTTAAATGATGAAAAGATATTATCATTTCAACAATTATCACAGAAGCTTTAACAAGGAAGAGCTTTGTTTACCATGATATTAAAATGCCATTATTACCAGGAACCCAGTCACACTGAATTTCTCTGCAAGTGTCTCTTACACACATTGAAATTACCCTCTCTTCTTAGAAGATAGCCTGTTCTGTCAATATTTTCTTAAATGGCAAAACACAATAAACTTTCAAACAATGTATTCAAAACTATAGAACAAGAGGCAAGAAATATTTTGGCATACAGATATTATACAATATTGGCAGATGACATTCCACTGCATCTTGTAGTGAATCACATAGATATTAAATGGGATTATCAGTTGAAAAGAGACACAACTCTTCTTTCAAATCATGGTAGACCAATCAAATGGCTGCATGAAATTCCATAGCTATTTACTCTAAGCAAGGTAAAACATGACTAATGCACAAAACCATTAAATTTTGAAATTAAAATAATCTCAGGACACATTTGTAGAAGACATGGACATAATATTTAGCTTAACAGAAGGAACAGCCAGAAGTCTTCCCATCCAAAGACTCTTTTTTTGGATTTAGAAAAAAGGAAATTACGGATGGGCTCTTGAGTCACAGTGAATTGTGGGCCTGATATTGTGGCTGGCAGGTGCCCCCAAGACAGGAACATGTAGGTGCAACAGCTGCACCTTGAGACAGTCATATTGCACCTGCACCTTCCTCCTGGTAGGTACAAGTGGCTTCTCTCCTGCCCAGCTCCAAAGGCAAGCTGTTAACTGGCCTTGCCTTGAGTTCTCCCCAGTTGGGAGGGCACTGAAGCCCCCCCACAGACTGAACTCTTGACTGGTATTATTTGGAGATCCTGGAGTCAATGCCAAACCCCAGACTACCTGAAAAGGATGAGGGGAAATATTGATGGGAAAGATAACCTAGGTTCAAATCCTATTTCTGCCCTTTACTTTGGCATCTTTAGAGAAATTACCCAACCCCTGGGAGTATCTGTTTGCTAATTTGCAAAATTGACATTGAATAACAAAAATATAAACAGCATTATGATGATTGGTTGATATAATGCCAAAAAGCTGGTACAGTGCCTTGACAAAGTGGGTTCTCCCTTCCTTCCTTCCTTCCTTTTTGCCTTCCTTCCTACATATCTACAAATTTATCCAGGGCTCCTCCTATCTCCTGGGCGATAGGACTGGAAAACTTTAGAGAAAGCACTTGTCTGTCATTTAAGGCTTGCACTCTTCAACCTCCTCATTTGGCTCCATGTCCATTTTTGAAGTTTCCCTTACGAAGGGTTCTGAATGGGGAAGTGAGAACCAGTAACCCTCCTGCTCAGTCTTTTTGCAGAGCCCTGGGGTCATTGCGAGCAGGCCTGGGGAGGCTTTTTTCACTAATGTCGAACTAAATGATGCATTAAATTGGGTGAGGGCTGCCTTCAGGTGAAGATGAAAAGGACCCTGGCCGCCCTAGGAGAGAACATTTCTTCCAGGATGTTTTCAACTGCACTTTTCCATTCCACTTTAAATAGCGCAGGTGACAAGGACTTTATGTGCATAACCCCCTGAACCAGCCCAGCAGCCCCGTGTCACTTTCTGCCACAGAGAAAGAGAGAAGGGAAGGTTGTGTGAAAAGAGATGCTTTAGCTTTCCTTTCAATTTTTTTTTCTTCCTCATTCCCCCTTTGGAAGGAAAGAAAATACAAGCACAAAGAAGGTACCACTTATTTTACCAAAACTTCAAAAGACACCAAATTCAGGTCTCCAGGTAAGTTTCTGGAGCATTCCACTAACCTTTGATTATACTGCCAATTAGGATAAGTTTTGCTAAAGTGAGTTAGGTATTTCTCTGTGTCTGCCATGGGCGTAGAATAGAGACAATCAGTCATTTACTGTACATGTCAGTGGAGGGTCGAAGGAAAACTTTTAGAAGATGTGGGTCCCAGGCTCTCCAAAAGGTCAAAGGGCAGATAATTTCACAATAAAGGGCAGTGAGATTTGGACCTCAAGGTTATGGGAGAAACCCTGCTATCTGATCAGAGCACAAATTGCTCTAAGGTTTGGCTGTCAATCACAGCAGAATAAGTAGACCATTATATTTTATTGTCCACTGCTTGCATAGACTAAATGAGAGCAGTTTGTATATTTTTGATCACTTTCTTTGTACTTTGTGCTGTTAAAAAATGAATATGGCATATATCTAGTTTGGCCATCAGAGCTTCGAATATAAGAAAAATTGACAGAATACTTTTTGGAATATTTTTTTTAATTTCCCTGGCTATATAAGAGATAAAGCAGTTTTTTGAACCATACAAATATGGATAGTGCCTACCTCTAAGCTTACATATTTCTACAAGTAAATGGTAAAGCAGGATTTAAATATAGGTCCTGTCCAAACTCCTACCTCATATAGCTGCTGTGAAAATTAAATGTAACAAACTCTAAAAACTAAGTTAGAGCAATGCCTGGCATGTAATAAGCACTCAATAAAGGGCTCTCCCCCAACACACACACACACACACACACACTTTTACATTTATCCACAGTGCCCTACTCACTCCATACTCCACAGCCAGCTGAGACACAGGAGCCCAACAACTGGTTAACCATTGCAAAGCAGAAACGACAAGAGTGGACAAAGCTGAGGCTACAGAGAAAGGAAGAAGTAGTTTTTAAGATATGCTACTGGAGGAACAACAAGGCTCTGTGATAGCCTAAATTTAGAATTTTAAAAAGCGCATAGAGAAAGACACCAGGTAAGGGAAGTAGCGGTACTGGCTCAGCGGCAGGTAGGGAAATTACAGGATGCAGCATGCAACTGAGCTCTGCTATACTCTAGACCTGGATAGGAGCCTATCTCTGAGTTCCCTTTCCTGCAAATGGAGGTCGCAGGTGAAAAAATGGTAAGTCAAAACCCTGAGTGGGTATCTGACAGGAATAGAAACAAGGTCTCCGCTTTGTTTGCCCTGGGATGTAGCCATATTTCCTTATGACCATGAGCCCTGTCTGGCTTGCAGACTATATAATTTTCCTATTTTTTCCTCAGAAATGACTCACTATATTATTTTACCCTATGCAAATTGCTTTCCATAAACCCAGAGGCGAAAAAAGTGCTTGGAGCCATCATTATAAACATGACACATCTGTTTTTAATAACTGAAGAAGTATAATAAAACCTTTACTTTGGGGGAATATCCAGAATTTTATCCTGAAAAAAACTGTATCCATCTGGTTCCAAGAGAGCTGGTTTTTGCATTAAGTGATATTTGTTGGTTGGGTGATTGGAGAGTGGGAGTGAGGAAAAGGGGAAGTTGTTAGATCCAGCACTTATCGTTAAGTGGAGTTAGTTTCTAAAAATGCAGCATCCAGAAACTGGTGAGTAATCCTTCTTCGTCGTGCAATATTATGTCACCAGATCTGCTGATCCAATGCACAATAAAATTAATCCTCCATTCTGCAAATGCTGGTGATATGGCAATCACAGATGTGCTGAAACAGAAGTGTTCGTGCCAGGCAGAGTTCATGAGCCACAGAATGGGCCAGTTTTTGAGTTTCTGGTCCACACTCGGCTCCAAGCCTACAGTATCTGAAGAGTGAAGGAGCAGGCTGAGGATTCATTCACGAGACCGCCTTCCAATCCTTTTTATTTCCTCTCTTTTCCCAGAGTTGCTATTGCACGTTATTTTAAATTTCCCGCCAATCTGGCAACATAGTAGTGATGAAGACAGGGTGGAACAGCAGGGTAGGTATAGAGTAGAAGCAGGTGAGGGAAAGGAACTGACATTTTGGGGCATATACACATTAGGCCCTCTAGATTTAAACCTCACAGTGACTCCTGGAGTCGGTGTTACACAACTATCCTTCGACAAATCTTTATTTGGGACCCAAATCTGTGCAATTCCCAAGCTCTTTCCATTAAACCATGCTGATCCAATCATCCCATGGACTATGCTTAAATTCTTCTCACTGATCCCTACTGAATTCCATAAAGGGGGAACGAGGTGAAGGGAATTTAGGGTCAACATAATTTAATAACTTGGTTCTACCATCGGCAAACTAAAGCAAGAGTTACCCTTAACTCACGAGTCAGTCCATTATAGCTGTTCATTATTCCATGATATCAGTGGTGGTCTTTTTTCAGAATCTGGCCACATGCCCATGGTATCAACACCCAGCCCCTCAAATCTCCAGAAAAGAGATTCTGACTGGTCAAACTTGGGTCACATGCCCACTTTATGGCTAGAGAAAGGTGGGATTCCTTGACAGATTGTCTGCCAAGACCCTATGTTGTGGAAAATCGGGTTGCTGTTACCAAAAAGCCAAAATAAAAGATATCCACTGGAATATACTACAGAAACCTGCAATTACTTTGCTCATTATTTAAAAATTTTAAATCTGTCCCTCCCCAACTAGAATGTAAATCCTACGTGGGGAAGGGAGTAGTCTGTTTTATTCTTTTCTGTAAATCAAACAGGCCCAGGCCCAGTACAGGCTCAATAAATGCCTGTTACATGAATGGACCAGGCAAGATCCATATGTTGCCTGAAGTCTCGTTACGAGACCTAAGTGAATAGGGCTAGGTGCTTACTTAAAGCCCAGTGATTCAGACAGCCCCCATGAAAACTTATGCTTCTATCAGTTGAATCTCAAAATTGAACATGAATCCTAGCAGGTCCAACAACAGCAAAGAGAAAACAGCCAGGTGTGACTTTAGCCCCTTCACAGAAACAACACTCATCGATTCTTTGTGCTTGGACAGCCAATCACCAGAGTCAGGTGAGCTAAGCCATTCCCATCAAACCTCCCTTTAATTTTAATTAAACATCTTTTATTTTTAAATAGCTCAAAAATCTTAACTACCAAATACAATGCTGTATCTCCATTGCATGTATTTATGACTGATTTAGCTTGTATCTCAATGCCACCGAAGAAAATCTATTTTAATTAGGAGGTTGACACATTTTTCAAATGGAAATCAGGGATTTCTTCCACCTTATTTTTACTAAGCCCCTACCCCTTGAAAATGTCATTTTTGTGTGTTTCTTCTCGTTGCCCTTCTCTGAAGCTTATTTCCCACTGTATCTCTAACACTGAGCGCAGTCAGTACCCGACACACAGTTGGCACTAAATAAATAGCTGTTGCACTTAATGAATAAATACATCATTATCCTTTAAATCAATTTCAATTATATGTAACTAATTATTGAATACCAACTCTATGCCAGGCAGGACACTGTTGGGAACCCAGAGGAAAGGTGATCTTAATGTTGTTAACCCAGATAGTTATTTTTTGCCCTCAAAGACTCACTCTCAGTACGATTTACAGTGAGAAAACAACGGTAAGGAAGAACAGGTTGTCTAATGAAATAATTCAACGTGTTTAGCATCCCCCCACCCAGTGCCACTGGTATGTGGCCTCTTTGGGGCAGGACCACATGAAAATTTTCATGAGCATTTTGCCCTCCTGGCTCCCTTGCTCCATGAGAATAATTAAAACTTATACTTTATGACTGTGCTGCTGTAAAGATGAATATAAACCAAGTTGGATTCATCATTACATATTCATCATCGTATTCAGTTTTTTCGTCTTGTTTTAAACGGAATTCAGGTGGAAACATTTATGTGAGCCACTAAAAGTACCATGGACCTACGGATGCTATGCCTAGTAAGCGGGCCCTGCTCTGGGGGCCACCTGTAGGGGACCCCACCAGAGCAAGACCTCCTCCCTTCTTTCCTGATGGGATGCAGTTTCAAAGCAAGGAGCTGGTCCAGACTTTCTAGTTGGAATCCGAACTCAGGAGGCCTCTCCTTTTCTTGTCTGACTTAAGAAGAATAAGCTGAGACCTAAGGGTGGAAAGCCCTACGTACATAACCTTCCACCAGGTCTTAATCATGCTGACTCTTACCCTTCCGGTTGCTAAGCTGTGGGAAAATTATACCCACGGCCTCTATAGAGCCCTCCTCTTGTTATGTAAAGACCCCCATTAAGCTAGAAATAGAATTTAGCACTGCAAACATTGTTTAAAAAGTGTTAAGACATCCAGTCCAGTGCTCCTTTCATTATTCTCTGCCGAAACCTAATATTAGTAACAGCATGTACCGAGGACCTGGACCATGAATTAATAATGAAGCACTTGTACTGGAAAATATGTGAGCACCTAGTTACTTTATTTGGCAGGCACCCGTGGGGATGGGAGTTTGCTCTGTCTTACACAGTACTTTCAGAGATAGTTTTCCAGGATAAAAGTAGTTATCAGTTATTTTTGAGGGATTACCTGCAGGGAAGAAGATAACCAAGTATTCATCTACCACCCACACTCTTCCTGGCTTTGCCTGCCGTAGATACAAGGCTCCTCAACACTGTTCTAACCTGAACCATTTCTTCCATGAAACTTTCACTCTCCTCAAGCACTTAGTCCTGTTAATGTTTTAACACAAGTAATTTCAATTATTTCCTCATCTGGTTTATTCCACCTCAATATTATCAATAAAAGTGCCACAAGGACAAAGAATTTTACGGGGAGGCAAGGTGGGATGGTGGTGAAGGACAGAGGTCTCAGATTAAATCACAGGTAGGCTGGAATCTTACCTCTATGTACCACCACAAAACAGCTGCACGATTTGAGCAAATCATTGAACTTTTCTGATCCTCAGCTTCTCCTCTGTAAAGGGGTAGGAGGGATGGTAATAATAATTACCTTTCTGGATTAATGTAAGGATTAGGATGAATGTGGTGGAGCACCTAGTACAATGTGTATATAGCGGGCATTTCATAAATACTAGCTGTTACCATCATTATCATCATTATTTTCCCCATCGCCTTCTTTGTATCCCTACAATCTAGCATAATAGTTGGTGCATACTGTTTGTTGTATAAATCATGAAATATATTTTATATGTAATCCTTTGATCCAAGAAGAATGGCTTGAGAGAGCAATTTGTTTTGTTTGGCTTGGTTTTTGACAAAGCCAACTTTCACCTGAGTTTCCTCCTTCTTTAGCACATCCCTGCCTCCTGGAGATATCTCTGAATACCTGATAACAATGTATCAAAGACAGTTTCCAGTGGATTTTCCATTTCTGATTTTACTTCAAGAAAGTTCAGAACAAATCCTCAGCCAGAAGTGATCAAAGCACCTATTGTAGCAATCAAGAGAAAGGTAAACCTGAACCTAAAAACACGTTTGTGTATAGATGTGTCAAGCTTTTGGCTCTGTATGTGTTACTACAACTTTAAGGATTATTTGGTTTATTTCTTGCAAGGCAACTCACTCACCTGTCCCCTAAGACCAGGTTTTCTGTTGCTTCCTGCACATGTAAAAAAATGCCTTTCTACATCTGCAGAAAACAAGTAATTGTTGTCATCACTATACTTGCCCTGTGAAACCTTAGCAAGGTGATAGAGTTACACATTCCGTTCCTTTAAGAGGAGCACAGCATTTCAGCTCCATCGTCAGGAGTTGCATCCAGTGGACCTGATAAACTTGGCTTTTGAGTTTTGTGGATTTAGACATTGAATTATTTTTAAAGACAAAATAAAACCCAAAACACTTTTCAAAAACAAACCAAAAGAAGATAAAAGGAAAAGGAAGGCATTAGAAGTCTCTCTGCTGATGAAAACCAATTCATAGGGAAACGTCCCATGGCTGTTTTTCTTTTAAGCTATTACATAACCAAGTGTAGTATGTTGTACAGGAAATAATTTTGCCCACACACCTGCACAGAAAACCCCACATCAACAAGTTTGCTTCGGCCATCAATCTGTGGGACCAAGAGCTAAGCCTGAAAGCAAAGGTGAAATAAAATACGAAAATTGCACAGCAGCCACAGAGGAGTCAGCTACCCAGAGGCCCCTGCTGAAACCCCATCTTTAGGGTAGAGTTTCAGATGCATTTTGATGTTTTGGTCACCTGACCCAAACTCTGGAGCCCAATTGGGCTCTGAGTTTACAGGCTAAGTAATGATGTAACCAGAGTGTGTGGGAACCAGAAGGATGAGACAGATACAATTTTTCCCAGTCATTTATTAGACTTGGCTACTAATTCTGCTTGTTCTTCGATTTGACTGCTGGTTATCAGGAAACTGGAACTACTTAAAGGACATAATGAGTTTATCTATACCTGGGGTAGAATTTAGTCACATTCGTGTAAGATTAAACCACAATTACAGAGAATAGTAATTTGCGAAATTCAATTATTTATGTTTGAATTTGGTAGCAGGTCTATTTTAATGTATCTAAATTTTGTTTTTCCTGTACTTCTTTTTTATCTAAACATCATTTACGTCACTTACAATATCATTCTTATGTTGCCTGAAAAATAAAATCCATCAAAATAAATGTGTTGGTTTATCCATGATTTTTCTATTCCTTTTCTTAATCTTACAGAGTTTTTGTCTAAAAAGAATAAATGTTTATACTTCTATAATTTGTCATTACGGTAACTTCTGGCCTTTAAAATGCTGTCACTATATCAGAGTCAACCAAGAGAAGAAATTATCCCTGTTTGACAAGAATAAGCAGAACCAGTTTGGCAAACTTAAGGCAAACCAAACATAGCAGGGCAAGGATGCCTAAGGATAAAAAGCATTTGTTGTTCTACTCATATGACTTCACGTCAAGGAAAACTAGAGCATATTCAGGTTTCATGGCAAAAAGGGAGATCTGATGCTCATAGCAAAACTTAAAGGGAATTTTTTTTCCACTAAATTTCCTATACCTGTCGCCCTATGCCTCCTCCACCAAAGAAATCATTTAAGTAATTTCTAACACTCACACTATATTATCTCTGTGATGTGTTCGCATGAATTTGTAAAAAGTTTTCCAGCTCATATTTCTGAATCTTTTGAGGACAGTCTTGCAGTTGTACCTCACAAGATCTTATCAACAGTTTCACAACAGACAGAAAATATCATAGGTCTCGGAACTGATGGTATAATAAACTCCCTGCATGATTTTATAAATTAATTGATGTTGTATTTTGGTGGCATTTATACTCATAGAAAGTATTTCACATTTTCAAAATACTTAGTCTAGTTAGCAAAAATGTCTTCAGGAAAGAAATCCTTAAAAACATTTCTTTATCATTCTCGTTGTGTATATCATGCCCAACACATACGCAATAGATATGGTGTCTGACATCTACTTAAACCTGTTGAGAACTATATCAAACATTAATGGGGATTGGTGTTAGAACCAGTGTAAACATAGCAAACAATCTGCTGAAAGTACATACTCATATTTCCATATGTTATACAGTAAGCAGAGTCATTTAAGAAGCGAGATACTCAGGGAGATGGTGTTCAGGTAGCCAGTGTGTGACTGGTGAGAAGTAAACACATCCTGGATATATTTACTTCATAACTCCAGCATATACATACCTACCCAACTCTGGCCCTTAAGCTTCTCCTCAAGAGACAGGTCAAGTTCAAGATATGCAATTTTATTATGAAAAGCTTCTAAAACACGGATAAAAATGATTTAGTACTTCCAGGTGCACTGTAATTCTTGGCAGAAGAAGTTAATTCCAGGTGTGTAATCTCCTAAAGAAATCTGTTGTCAAAGGTGGATAAAACCATCACATTAGAAAAATACAAGTTCACCCATGAACAAAGTATAAGGTATGGCTAGGAAAACTCTCTGCTCCATGCAGAAATTACAGCATAAAAGTGAAACTCCCTTTTACTTATGTAAACATTGCTTGGTTTTGGGCATCATTTCAAAAGAGGTAGAACTGAACATGCACAAGCATATAGAAATATGGCATACTCTTGGTGGGAGGTTTGGGGTGGGGCCCTAGTGCCAAGCCAGACTCTGATACACAGACAAAGGAAGAAAGAAGATGCATTTTATAGCTTACAGATTTTTCTCCATTTTTTTTAAAGCAACCAAACCAACCAAATAACTCAATCAACAACAATAAAACAGAGATGTGCCAAACAGTGGAAAATGTTATAACAGCTTGAATAACCAGAGGGCCCTGGCAGGGGTGGGAATGTGGGTAGAGGGGGTGGGGAGAGATCCCGTATTATGGAATATTTAAACATTGTAATTCAATGCACATTTATTAATTGGTTTCTTTTTAAGAGGCACTTATTTATGACAGGTTTATGAACAATATAGCATGTACAGAGCACTGAAGTTCTCCCATGACTTTTTATTTCCATACGTTCAGATGAAATGAACTTCACATTTAATAGTAGTACTAGCTGCTCTTGAAGTGTTTGCCAGTGCTGCATCCTTTGGGAGTTGTTACCACCAGATTGATATCCTGTAGGTCACTTAATTTAAAAAACCACATTATAGAGGCATTATATGATTAGATGTACTGCTTTTACAAAGCAGTTGCGGTCTGTACAATGCATCTGGCTCAAAAAGGCTGGTGAGGCTAATTTATGAAGACCTCCAACCTGGAGTCTCTGAGAGGCCAATGACTGTACAGACAAATGGATCAGCAGAGAAAAACGTGTCCTCCATCTACCATCAGAGACCGCCTTGAAAACAGGATCTAAAAGGAACAACTTGCTTAGTGAGAAACAGGCCTGAACCGCTGGTCAGAACTGGCTGCTTCAGAGACCGAAGAAGGTGCTATCACTGCTGCTGCAGCCACCAAGAAGCCTGTGTGCAAGCACAGGTCACTACCCAAACCTCCCCTCCAGAGAGCCTGTGCAGCCCGCCACTGCCAGGGTATTGTGATCCAAGGACAACTTCCCGGGGAGAACACACGGTGCACCTCGGGCTCTTGCAACATCACGCCTGCCTCTGCTGCCACAGGCTCATCCCACATTCCGTACCCCTCCTTCCCCCCGCCCCCCGCCGGCCTGAGTGACCCAGAGCCCTCTAATCAGCTGCTACTTTAACTCCATCCTGTCTGAGCGAAGAACAGACGCCCTCAGGTAACCTACACACCAAGGCGGGGCCAAATCCAAAGCTGAGCCCCAGGAGCTGTGCAAACAAAGAAGAGAAAGGGAAATCTCTCCCAGCAGCCTCAGGAGCAGCGGATTAAATCTCCACAATCAACTTGATGTACCCTGCATCTGTGGAATACCTGAATAGACAATGAATCTTCCCAAAATTGAGGTGGGGGACTTTGGGAGCAACTGTAGACTTTGGGTTTGCTTTCTGCATCTAATTTGTTTCTGGTTTTATGTTTATCTTAGTTTAGTATTTAAAGCTTATTATCATTGGTAGATTTGTTTATTGATTTGGTTGCTCTCTTCCTTTTTCTTCTAATATATATTTTTTCCTTTTTCTCTTTTTGTGAGTGTGTATGTGTATGCTTCTTTGTGTGATTTTGTCTGTATACCTTTGCTTTTACCATTTGTCCTAGGGTTCTGTCTGTCCATTTTTTGTCTTTTTTGTTTTTTTTATTAGTATAGTTTTTAGTGCTTGTTAACATTGGTGGAATTGTTTTTTGGTTTGGTTGCTCTCTTCTTTCTTTTTTTTTATTACTTTTTATTTTTAATAATTAAAAAAATTTTTTTTTAATTTTTTATTTTTTAATTAAAAAATTTTTTTATTTTAATAAATATATTTTTTAATTTTATTGTTTTCTTTCTTTTTTTCTCCCTTTTCTTCTGACCCGTGTGGCTGACAAGCCCTTGGTGCTCCAACCAGCTGTCAGGCCTGTGTTCTGAAGTGGGAGAGCCGAGTTCAGGACATTGGTCCACCAGAGACCTCCTGGATCCATGTAATATCAAACAGCGAAAGCACTCCCTGATCTCCATCTCAACGCTAAGACCCAACTGCACTCAACAACCAGCAAGCTACAGTGCTGGACACCCTATGCGAAACAACTAGCATGACAGGAACACAAACCCACCCATTAGCAGAGAGGCTGCCTAAAATCATAATAAGGTCACAGACACCCCAAAACACACCACAGGACACGGTCCTGCCCACCAAAAGACAAGATCCAGGCTCATCCACCAGAACACAGGCACTAGTCCCCTCCACCAGGAAGCCTATACAACCCACTGAACCAACCTTAGCCACTGGGGGCAGACACCAAAAACAATGGGAACTACGAACTTGCAGCCTGTGAAAAGGAAACCCCAAACACAATAAGTTAAGCAAAATGAGAAGACAGAGAAACACACAGCAGATGAAGGAGCAAGGTAAAAAACCACCAGACCAAAAAAAATGAAGAGGAAATAGGCAGTGTACCTGAAAAAGAATTCACAGTAATTAGAGTAAAGGTGATCCAAAATCTTGGAAATAGAATGAAGAAAATACAAGAAAGGTTTAACAAGGACCTAGAAGAACTAGAGAGCAAAACAGAAACACAATCATAGTAGGGGATTTTAACACCCCACTTTCACCAATGGACAGATCATTGAAAGTGAAAATAAATAAGAAACACAAGCTTTAAATGATACATTAAACAAGATAGACTTAATTGATATTTATAGGACATCCCATCTAAAAACAACAGAGTACACTTTCTTCTCAACTGCTCATGGAACATTCTTCAGGATACATCATATCTTGGGTCACAAATTAAGCCTTGGTAAATTTAAGAAAATTGAAATCATATCAAGTATCTTTTCTTACCACAATGCTATGAGACTAAATATCAATTACAGGAAAAATATGTAAAAATACAAACACATGGAGGCTAAACAATAAACTACTTAATAACCAAGAGCTCACTGAAGAAATCAAAGAGGAAATCAAAAAATACCTAGAAACAAATGACAATGAAAACACAACAAACCAAAACCTATGGGATGCAGCAAAAGCAGTTCTAAGAGGAAAGTTTATAGCAATACAATCCTACCTCAAGAAACAAGAAACATCTCCAATAAACAAGCTAACCTTACACCTAAAGTAATTAGAGAAAGAAGAACAAAAAATCCCCAAAGTTAGCATAAAGAAAGAAATCATAAGGATCAGAACCAAAATAAATGAAAAAGAAATGAAGAAAACAATAGCAAAGATCAATAAAACTAAAAGCTGGTTCTTTGAGAAGATAAACAAAATTGATGAACCTAGCCAGACTCATCAAGAAAAAAGGGAGAAGACTCAAATCAATAGAATTAGAAAGGGAAAAGTAACAATGGACATGGCAGAAATACAAAGGATCATGAGAGATTACTACAAGCAACTATATGCCAATAAAATGGACAATCTGGAAAAAATGGACAAATTCTTAGAAAAGCACAACCTTCTGAGACTGAACCAGGAAGAAATAGAAAATATGAACAGACCAATCACAAGCACTGAAATTGAAACTGTGATTAAAAACCTTCCAACAAACAAAAGCCCAGGACCAGATGGCTTCACAGGCGAATTCTATCAAACATTTAGACAAGAGCTAATACCTATCCTCAAACTCTTCCAAAATATAGCAGAGGGAGTAACACTTGCAAACTCATTCTATGAGGCCACATCACCCTGATACCAAAACCAGACAAAGATGTCAGAAAGAAAGAAAACTACACGCCAATATCACTGATGAACATAGATGCAAAAATTCTCAGCAAAATACTAGCAAACAGAATCCAACAGCACATTAAAAGGATCATACACCATGATCAAGTGGGGTTTATTCCAGGAATGCAAGGATTCTTCAATATACGCAAATCAATCAATGTGATACATCAGGACAAGGTTGCCCACTCTCACTGCTATTATTCAACATACTTTTGGAAGTTTTAGTCACAGCATTCAGAGAAGAAAAAGAACTAAAAGGAATCCAACTCAGAAGAGAAGAAGTAAAGCTGTCACTGTCTGCAGATGACATGATACTATACACAGAGAACCCTAAAATCATAAAAAGAAACAAAATTGAGTTATTGGTAGTGAGGTGGACAGACCTAGAGTCTGTCATACAGAGTGAAATAAGTCAGAAAGAGAAAAACAAATACCGTATGCTAACACATATATATGGAATCTAAAAAAAAAAAAAGAAAAGGTTGTGAAGAACCTACGGGCAGGACAGAAATAAAGACGCAGATGTAGAGAATGGACTTGAGGATACAGGGACAGGGGAGGTTAAACAGGGATGAAGTGAGAGAGTTGCATGGACTTATATATACTACCCAATGTAAAACATAGGTAGTGGGAAGCAGCCACATAGCACAAGGAGATTCAGCTTGCTGCTTTTTGACCACCTAGAGGAGTGGGATAGGGTGGGTGGGAGGCAGACACAAGAGGGAGGAGATATGGGGATATATGTATATGTAAAGCTGATTCACTTTTTTATAAAGCAGAAACTAAAACATCATGGTAAAGCAATTATACTCCAATAAAGATGTTAAAAAAGAAAAAATTATCCCCCATCTGGCCTGCCTGCCACCAAATGCTCACAGTAAATAGAGAATCATGCTATTTCCACATTATGTTACCAACACCAAGTTCTATCAACTATAAAGTATTTTACTTATGAATTTTTAAATGTTCTTTATTCTCCCTTTAAACATTTTCAAATCTGGGCATTGGACAGACCACCCAAAACATCAGGAAGTGTGCCATTTGAGCGAGCAAGAGGAATCTGTCATTGGCTTTAAGGACACCCTGGAATAGGATGCCCAGTGTTTCCTGTAGCAGTTTCAAATGGCATCAGGTGCAGAGGCTCCAGGCAACACAGAAACATCAATCATCATTTGTGGTCCACTACAGATTTTCTGTTAAGGAGATAATACATTTAGGCTTCCTCAGGCCAGGCCCAAAGAGGCCTCAGGCTACCATCAAGAAGGAAAGAAACCCTAAAAGGCATCCAGGTGGGTCACTGTGAGCTGGAGAACCTATGTATGAGGTACATTGTGGGTATACTGGTTACTTTCCTTCATTAGCACAAATCTTCAGTATTTACTCTTCTTTTTAACTGCCCTGTACCTTTACGAATACTAGAGACTGAAAAGCAGTCACTTTGTTCAGCCCTTCAAACTGTGGATGGGTGTGTTCTCAGAAAATTTTTCATCAAATATAAATTGAAGGCTTCCCTGGTGGCGCAGTGGTTGAGAGTCCGCCTGCCGATGCAGAGGACACGGGTTCATGCCCCGGTCCGGGAGGATCCCACATGCCGCGGAGCGGCTGGGCCCGTGAGCTATGGCCGCTGAGCCTGCGCGTCCGGATCCTGTGCTCCGCAACGGGAGAGGCCACAACAGTGAGAAGCCTGCGTACCGCAAAAAAAAATAATAATAATAAATTGAACTGATCAACAGTGAAGTTCACGTCACTATGTAGAGGAAAAGGTATTTATTAGGAGAATGGGATGTAGGAGATGAACTGGACAACACAAATGGTGTGTCTATGGATTTGCCAAAGCAGAAAATTCCTGAGAGCCGCCCTGTAAGTACAACTGAGTTCTTACTTTTTGGAGGAAGATGAGGTCTTAGAGAAAAGAGGCATTGCCAGTGGTTGCTTTGAAGCCAGCCCTGCTTATAGGTTTAAGCAGTGAGGATCACAAGTCTTTGAGCCCAACTGCAACCATCCAGATTTGCCCATTACTTTATTTTTTAACCTGACTCAACAAGAAAAATGTGGTCATGAGAATGGGGAGGGGTGAAAAGATGAATCATACTCTTTGTATTCTGTTCTGCCATTTGCCGCATTTCTAAAATACCAATATTCCCAGTCTCAAGAGGATGCATGAATCTTTTGCTCTATTCATCTTTCGACAAAAAAACTGATCATTTCCAATGGCTGAATAATTGCTGAAAAGGACTTCTAGTTTCTTGCACTTGTATCTTTATAAACTAACAACAGATGGAGTTCACTGACCCAGAAACTTGGGTACTATTCCAAACCGTGCCACCCTGAGTGGCACAGAACATCTCTGTGTCTGTTTCCTTATCTGTAGAATCATGATATTATCTCACCTGCCAAATCCACAAGGTTGTTCAGAAGAATTAAGTGAGTTCATGACTATGAAAATGCCTTCAAAACTATGAAGCAAAAAATTAATTTAAAAAAATTTTTTTAATTAAAAAAAAATATGAAGCACCATAACAAATTCAAGGAAGAGTGGCAATTGTGAAGGTGATAATGATGACAAGAGAGAATGCAGGTGGAAATTGTGTACATTTATGAAATTATGGCTTAATATTTGTCTTGTGGGTATTTTAATATTTGGGGGCATCCAAGATGCAGATGCCAATAAGTTTATAAGCACAATGGTGATACTTGAATGAAACATTCTAAATATACAATGTATACTTGTCAAAAGAAAATTAATGATATGCATATTTCTATACTTACTAGCACTACCAAAGGTAACAAAGATGCTAATGCAAAGTGCTTAACATTTTGCAGCTTCTGGAAGTTATCTTTCCTTGCTTTGCCTACATGATCACACCTCCTCTTGAATAATGCTTGGGAAGACCTGGTGAGGATAATTTTTAGACAGTTGGTCTGACTGAAATACTGTCCTGTCCTATTCAAGTCCTGGGGTTTCTGTCAGAGGGTGAAATAAGCATGCATCTCAGTATTATCACCCAAGAGATTCTACTTTTGACCCTCTGGTTCTGCCTCAGATGGCTACTAAGTGATGGAAGGATGAAAAAGAGGAAGACTATATAATAGTGAAAGCTAAAAATATGCCCTAACAGAAACTATAGTTTTCCTAGGATGAGGATAAAGATTTTACCTTGCAATATCAATTGCTAACCTATTAAACACGCAACTGCACTATAAAAACTTTGTCTTTCTGGATATCTGCACAAATCTCTGTCCACAGTACCCTCCCATCATTATCTAAGGTAAAGGAAAAGGACATAGATTTTGCTGCAAACTTCCATACTTTTAAGTTGACTAGCTGGAAATCTGCTATTTAAATAGGAAGCTATGTCCAGTTTAAGTAGCTGAAGTTGCCAGCAGAGCTTTAATGGATAAGACATTCAAGGACCAAAAGCACTGCCATTTGCCACATTTCTGAAATATTACGATTCCTAGTCTGGAGAGGATGCACGAATCTTTTCCATGTCCCAAATCTTGTTGTGCTGCTCTGAGATGAATGACAATGAATAACAATTATTTATACTCCACCTTCCTACTCAAGACACTCGAAATAAGGCTGGAGCAAGAAGAGCAATGTTATTCACTGAGAAATGAGAATTATAGCATTCTGGATGGAGAGGTATTTATTATTCCTATTTTCAGATAATTAAACAGAGGACAAGAGTACTCGGCTTACTCTGCAAATGGAGGGCGGGAGAATGCCTGTACCCTAGTTTTCTTGTCCACCTTCAACATCCTGTCCTAGGATTTCAAGTGTTCTTGCTTTCCTCCTTTTGCCCATTATATTCCTTGTCTACAGGGGGCATTTTCAGCTCTGCCAGTAGTGCCTGTGAATCTGTGCTCTGGATGTCAGGACCCTGTCGAAGAGGTTTGCTAATTACCTTAACTCCCCCTGCTGGAGGGTTTAACTACAACCAAAGTCAAAACTCTCCTGTCATTTGAACACAGTTAACTGTTAAAAAATATTTGTCAAGTTAATCCACATAATAAAAGAAGAAGCATGAACTTTACATGAGAATGTAACTCCCTATATTATAAATAAATTGGAGGTTTGATATTATTTTTAACACTAACCTTTGTGATTAGATTTGTAGAATATAAAATAGTTACATTGGTCTAATTTTTCCTTTATTCTCCTTTTGTTCCCACACTCCTCATTTTGTGGTTTGCAATATTTCCCTTTATCTCTAAGCTCTAGACTTCTACTTAATAAGTACCAATAAAGATTGGATGTTATCCTTAAACAGTGGTAGCATTCCCACCTGCTAATTGCTTTATTTGTACTTACTGTTTCCGCCCTCTCATCAACAGGGGCTTTAGCATAAAGGGCAATGAAGTAGAACGTGATGAAGTCAACAGGAGCCAGCCGAGTGAATGCTTCTATAATTACACAATAGCCTGGAGTAGCTCTTCTCAAATCAAATTATGAGCCTGGATTACCTAAAACTCTCAGGACACAGCCAAGGTTTTCATTTGTCTGCAGCCCTCTTTCCTCTTGCCTTTATTCTTCATAGACATTATCAAAGCTCCAATTCCAATGCAATACTCCAAAAGCAATGAGACATTGTGGAGAATGCCAGTTTTTTTAATGGTTTGCCTGACCCCATGTGTTTTATAACTGATTTTAAAATTTTTTAAAGAAAGAAATTTTTTTTTCATGTTTACAACCACCCCTGTCATTTGCATATCAAAGTTTATTCCAAGCTGAGCTTATTCATGATCCTTTGGCAAATATTTGCTCTTTGTCACTGTCCCAATCACCCATAAGGCAACCAGAACAAGAGTCACTGAGCCTTGGCAATGTTTGGATTCTTGTTTGAACACCTGACCATCCCCTCGGAGATGTGCACTGCACTGGAAATAATATAGAATAAGAGGACCAGACTTGAGGTTGGGCCATCTAGAAGAGGAACTCAAATCTGCTGTTGACTAGCTGGGGGGCCTTGAACCAGTCTATTAACTTCTCATTTTCTCCATCTGAAACCCAAGGAAACTGAACTAGATAATCGCTAAGGTTCGTTCTAGTTCTGTGGTTTCAGATATTCATAGTACTACATGGATGATATACACAAGAGACTTAGTACATATTTGATTACAGTAGCCAAGCAAAGCAAGATAATCTATTTCTCAAATGGTTTAAATGTTTATTAAATCGAGATTTGGTGCATCCAAGATCGGGCCAAAAAGTGAACAAAACGTGGTAAGCGTTGGCTGGTTGACGGCTCCTGGAGCCATCAAGGCTTAGCTTCAAGGCTTAGCTAAGATTCAAGGCTTAGCTCTGCCCGGCTCTATGTGGTGTTGGGTCAGTCCACCAAAACTTCTAAGAGCAGTGGGGTAGATGATCTCTAAGTCTTTTCCAACACTGAAATTATGGCTCAAACAGAAAAAAATCAAATTGCCACATTCCTATATGTAATATTCAGTGTATTTTACTATATATTCTTGAAGAAAATGGATATTGGTCTGAATAATTATGAAACATTTTCTGTTCCATATTACTCTGTATTGAAGAATTTACAGCTGGTTTACAAATATGTCTTTATAGTGGACATCCTGATGGGTAGACAGGTAAGATTATAACCATCACAAAGGTAAGGGAATTTTTAGATATGGTCATCATAGCAATGTGTTCAAGACTGAAACACCCAACCAGTAAGATATCAATAGAGCCACTCAATGCATGAAATGGCAATGGCCCCAATATGGACAAGGTCCTTGTTCTGGACCACTACTGTCTTCCGTGAGGTTAACTGAGATGGGAGGTAAAAGAACACCATTTGGGAATGCATTAGATTCACAGATTATGAAATAATTTAAAGCTTTCAAGTACACAAATTATATACGAGGTAACAGGAATTTGATTTATGTACTCCAAGTCAAAGCTGAAGCCCTCATTCCAGAATTTTTCTGAAACACGTAAAGAACTTTTAAACCTACTTTGCAAACTTTGTAAACCCAGTTTACAAAAATATTAAGGTTAGCCCATTTGGGGTTTGCTCTTAACCATTGTTTCTCTCTTCTACCTGTTGTTGAAGCAGGTAAGGAAATAAATTTTACCAGGAGTTAATTACATAGTATTTGCTATTCTCCAATTATAATAGCCTCTCCTTTCTCACTCATCTACTTGCCATGAACAACACTACATATGACTTGTTGGCTTCATAAAGGTAGAAATTTACGTGTGTGTGTATATACACATGTAATATTTATACATATTTATACACATGTAATATTTATTTCACATACATACACACACATACAGCACACAAAAGGAAGTATTGCTTGGCTCAGGCTGTTCTTTTTTTTTTAATTTTTATTGGAGTGTAGTTGCTTTACAATGTTGTGTGAGTTTCTGCTGTACAATGAAGTGAATCAGCTATATGTATACATATAGCCCCTCTTTTTTGGATTTCCTTCCCACTTAGGTCACCACAGAGGATTGAGTAGAGTTTCCTGTGCTATACAGTAGGTTCTCATTAGTTATCTATTTTATACATAGTAGTGTATATATGTCAATCCCAATCTCCCAATGCATCCCACCCCTCCTCTCCCCCTTGGTATCCTTACCTTTGTTCTTTACGTCTGTGTCTCTATTTCTGCTTTGCAAATAAATTCATCTGTATCATTTCTCTAGATTCCACATATAAGCAATATTATACGATATTTGTTTTTCTCTTTCTGACTTACTTCACACTCTGTATGATAGTATCTAGGTCCATCTACATCTCTGCAAATGGCACAATTTTGTTCCTTTTTATGGCTGAGTAATAGTCCATTGTCTATATGTAGCACATCTTCTTTATCCATTCCTCTGTAGATGGACATTCAGGTTGCTTCCATGACCTGGCTATTGTAAATAGTGCTGTAATGAACATTGGGGTGCATGTATCTTTTTGAATTACGGATTTCTCTGGGTATAGGCCCAGAAGTGGGATTGCTGGGTCATATGGTTAGTTCTATTTTTAGTTTTTTGAGGAACCTCCATACTGTTCTCCATAGTGGCTGTATCAGTTTACATTCCCACCAACTCAGGCTGTCTTTTTTAAAAAAACAATGTATTGCTTTTTGTGCCTTCACTTCTAATTAGCAATTTACTCTCACAACTCTCTCCTAAGTAATCCTATAAAATTTTCCTGTATGGAATAATGATTAGACACTCAGTATCTGAAGCCAGGCTATGGCTGAAATCTTGGTTCTATTTTTCCTTATCTGATAATCTTAGAAAATTGCTTAACCTCACTGTGCCTCAGTTTCGTCATCCATAAAGTGGAGATAATAATGGCATCTACTTTGTAGGATTGTTTTGAGGATTAAATGAGTTTATATATGAAACAAATTTAGAATAGTACCTACCACATAAGAAGTATTAGACAATTGATATTATTACTATTAGTTTAGTTTATACTATAGAAACATATCTACAATTAAACTACTCTCCTCATTAAAAATCATCCAAGTATATAAGGTCTTCAAAATATAAAATCTCATATTCTATCTTCCCCTTTACCCCCACCATTCTCCATGAAAGTAGAAGTTTTATTACTGTTATTTTCCATGAATACTTATGTCAAGGAAAATTCTCAACTTAATTATTGACAGATACTGTCCAATAGAAGTTTCTTTGATGATGGAAACATTGTATATCTGCCCTGTCTAATACAGTAGTTACTAGCCCCATACAGCTAATGAGCATTTGAAGTGTGGCTAGTTTGACTAAGGAACTGAATATTTAATTATATTTAATTTGAAATTGAGTTAAAAGAGCCATATGGCTAATAGGGTTACCATGTTGGACAGTACCATTATGAACCATTTTGGAATCACACCTAGACTTGAATGCATGGTCCTGACACTTCTTACCTCTATGACATTTAATCTCCTGGAGATTCAGTTTCTCAATATATAAAATAGAAGAGTAATATCTATCACCTAAAATAAATGTAATAATATTTGTAAAGGGCCTGGTGTAATACAATTTATAAATATTAGTTTTCCTGATTATCTGCCCTCTTTTAGATTGGTATGATTTGGAACAACCCTTAACAGGACCAGGCACAAAGCAGAGAGAACCTTTTAGCTCTTTTCAGACTTCAAAACACCATCCGCTCAATGTTCTCACTTGCTCCACTGTAACTGTTAATCTTGAGTAAAAATATGATGTTCTGTTTTGACAGAGACCCCTGAAAGTGCCTGAGCATCTCTCAAAAGGTATGAAACTAAAAGAATCCTCAGGACCCTCTCACACTCATAGAATCCCAGCAGGCTGTGGTCATGGAGAGCCCATTTATACATATTCCCCTGGATGGTGGCGACAATCCAGGTTGCCTCTTGTTGCCTCTGTCCAAAAGTAATCACTGTGGGCCAAAGTGCCAATAATCTTGTGATCTGGCATCAATATTTTCATCATCAAAAAGAAAAAAAACAACTCATCTCAAATAGTTGAGGGCTCGCAGGAGAACTTCCTTATATTGAAAACTCCTTACAATTACATTTCTATAAGGTGGTAGAAGAAATTTTCATGTACCACAGAAATAAAAGCACAGTCTCTTTCAGCACCTTCAAGGACATGGTCATCAGGGTCTGGAATACACAACCTCAGGGCCTCAGCCCTTTTCTAAGGTTGTCCTCTCTGGTAAGAAAAACTTTTCCTATCAAACATTTTATTTGATGCTTTAAAGATTTTAGCCAAGCTGGCTCCTTACGAGGCCCTGAGCAATAAGACTTTCTAGACATCCATTGCTTCATGAGACTAATGTATCCTGATTGTAATCCAAAAATAGGAAAGACTACATATCTACTCAACCATTATAACTTGTACGCCAGATAAGTTGTGGTGAGGAGGAATTCACTGATGAGAAATATTGATTTCATCCAACTCTGGGCTACTATATATCTAAAGGGAAGAGAACCAAAACAAGCAAACAAACAAAAAGTCTAAATTATGTGACACAGTGTGGTGCTATGGCAAAAGCAATGGCTTGGTGTCATAAGGACCCAACTCCTCATCACTCAGTGACTGTGGGATCGGGATCCAGATACTTGATTTGTCAAGCCTTGGTGACCGTAACATGGGGATAATACGACTTTATTTTGAAGATTATAAGGATTAATTAGACAATTTTTAGAGAGCTTAGCACAATAACTACCATAGGATGGACAGTCAAAAAAGATTTGTCTTCTTCCCTCCTTCGATATTTGAAAATGCTATTATAATCATTCCATGGAGCGTCCGCAGTTAGCCCAGTCTATCCGAAAGTATTTACTTAAATTTTTACCCAGATTTCAAAAATGAAATAATCATATATTAAGCCAGGATACCAATTTCAGCAAACTTTGATGAAGATTTAGGATTTAGTACTCCTAGGTCTCAAATAAATAAAGGTCAGGTAATAAGGATTTGCTCTTTCCCTGATGCATGAATTAGACGAACAAGACATCCATAATATAGGCCTTGGGCATCACTTGCCTGCCTTACCACAATTTCTTCCTCACTGAACAGCCTTTTATCATTGTCACAAAGAGTTCTCCACTATGTTTTTGTTTGTTTGTTTGTTTGTTTTTGCGGTACGCGGGCCTCTCACTGTTGTGGCCTCTCCCGTTGCAGAGCACAGGCTCCGGACGCACAGGCTCAGCGGCCATGGCTCACGGGCCCGGCCGCTCCGCGGCCTGTGGGATCTTCCCAGACCGGGACACGAACCCGTGTCCCCTGCATCGTCAGGCGGACTCTCAACCATTGCGCCACCAGGGAAGCCCTCCACTATGGATTTTGACTACATTAACCCTTTTCTCCTCTAAGACTTATTGCAAATAAGAAACAAGACCCTTGTGAATGGCTTCTAAAACCTCTTCTGGGTCACAATTACATCCAAGAAGACCTCACTTCCCGTGTTTCCATCTGCACCCCTTGACTGGCTCATCTCAGACCAGCTTGACCATCATCTTATTCCTCTACTACACAAACGCACCTCTAAGCAGGCCTCAATGTTTTAGACAGAATTAAACATTGAATTTAAAGAACTGAAAAACTATTTTTCAGGCCCATTTCAACTTTGTGATGTTTGATTTTAAAATTAATAAATTCAACTTTCTAAATCATCACATCCTCCCCCTCCCATCATAGTCATTCTATTACTTTCAGCAAGTGCTAAAAAGAGAATGCACACCCTCCATCCCCCATACACTTGCCTGCACAAAGTCTTAAACAGAATAGAAAGTAAACCTCTTCAGTTTCTTGTTACTTAAAACTGTGATTTGTAAGAAGTCTTCCTGATCCTTAGCCACTTCACTTGTAGAGCACCCAAGCCCAGTGAAGAACATGTAATTAGCACACCAGAAACACCTGTTAATTGATTGACAATGTTAATATTATTCATTCTTTTCATTTCACATACTTGTTCAGTGTTTTACCTGTTGTCTATTTATCCTCCGTTCCTACCTCCATTGTTGTTTTCTCTAAAACTACAAGCTGCAAAGTGTAGGAGCCACGTTTCTTTGACTCATTGTGGATAATGGGCTGTAGAGAGACTCTTAAACAGGCTTTTCAATTGATTGATTAATAGAACGACTGATGGATGGATGGAGGAAAGGGTGAATGCATTACAGCATTCTCCATTTGCTATTACAACAGGCTAAATTTACCAAAGGGGTCCGTTCTTCCCCTGCTGCCTGAACAAAGCACCAGAGGTAGGTGAATGAGAGGGGTCAAGGAACAGATATCCCTACTGCACACAACAGACAAGGGCGTCTTACAGAGGATAGGACTGCTTCTTCTGCTAATTGCTGCAAAACATCTTTTGAGGCAAGGTGGTTATTTTCTATTATTTCTTGGTTATTTTCTTAGGATAACTTGTATTTTTTAAGTTATAAAAGGAAAGAAATCCAACTAACAAGCACTACGCTTCTTTTTTTAACCCTACACTTTTTAACTTTGAGTCTCACTAAATGCAACTGATTCTCCTGCCATCGATAACTTATTTATTCGTTTTCTAGGCCAGAATACATTCAGTCTACAAATGGACTTTGTTTCATAAACCTAAAAATGGACAAAACAGATACACAAAATATTTAAATCTTTATAATGCCAGATTTAATTTAGAATGCATGTTAATTTTAAGTCCAAATTAATGATCTTGGGGCTCAAAAGTGTAATTTTGGGGGGGGGGCAAGATTGTTTTAGCCAGATAGAGGATCAGGTAGGACTAGACACATGGAAGCAAGCAATAGATCTCAGGGTTTTCATGAATTCTGGCTAGAATAGAGCTATCTCTGCTTATGTTTATTTCTACCAGTACCACAGGTGACATGCAAGAGGGAACAGTTCCCTCAAGAGCTATGCCCTGTGATTACTTCCAGGACACTAACTAAAAATCCATCATTCTCTCTGCCACTAAAGAAAACACATCAGAATCTAATACGTGAATAAACTAGAATATAGTCAAATTACCTTTTAACTGTTCATTCATTCATTCAAAAATATGTATTGAGTACCCATTACATGCCAGGTATGGTTCTGGGCACTGCAGATATATAGGTGAGAAGATATACAAGTTCTCTACTCTCATGAAGCTTACGTTCACACAGCTTTGTCCCTTCTTTGCTAATAATGCATAACTGGCACACTCATTCTGTTCTAAGGACTGTGGAGAGAACAAACAGAAGGAGAATCTGAGCTAATGGAGGGATATAACTCAATCCTCAACAAATCTTCAATGTCCTCTATGTAGGAGGGACTGGCCAGGATGGTACCTGTGGCCTTCCCTTTAGCACTGGGATCATCACAGTAATATGGCTCTATAATAACTCTAGAAATCTGCATTAACCATGAATGGTTAATGGAGACCTGTGGCCCTCAGTAGAAGCTGTCATAATATACCATTGCAGAAGAATGTTCTATTTCACAATAGATTTAGGTTAGATTGTTAATTTAAAAAGTACTTTATAAAACACATGCAGTACAACACAATTTTGTTAAAACAGAAAGAGTAACTATGCAAGAAAAAGATGGCTAGAATACATAGCAACATGTTGGCCATTGATAGCTCTGGTTTGGATTGTGTGTGCTGTACATGTGTGAATGCATGCAAATGTATGTGTGCTGGTGCTTTTCAATGTCTTCTAAATTTTCTACCGTGAAAGAGTTTACTAAATTCTCTACATAGGGAGACAATTTTTACCCCTCCTTCCAAAAAACTACATCAGATATTACTGCAACAGAAGGTGGGCTCTAATGACAGAGAAGCCGGCCTCCTGTCTAGGCAGCCTCCGTTCGTAGCTTATGAGGTAATGTTGTTTGGCCTCGTCCACACTTGGAATAAAGCTCTTAAGTTTTTCTTGTCAAATTTAATTTGGGCCTACTGGCCAGCAGCAACCTAGTGACCATGATTTTTTAAACCCTGCTTTTAGGTATTTTATCACCTATGAATAGTCAGTAATTTTCACAATAGCACTTATTCTACTGAAATAAATTTTACATTCTTCACAATGTCATCAAAAGAAACTCATTACAATGGTATCAAACATAAGACATTTCAACAAATAAAAACTTTGTTAAAGGTGGGGGGGGGATTTCTAAATTAACCAAGGTGCTATCCTCACTTTAGGTAGATAGATAGATACATAGACAGACAGATAGATAGATAGATAGATACATAGGTGATAGATAGATATAAAAAGCCTGCTATATATATATGTGGCCTGATAAAACAAAAGCAATGGCATGGCATACCTTTTTCCATTTTAGTCTGTTTCTTCCAAACTGAATCATTCCCTCCACCCTCTCCTTGGAGAAAGTACAAGGCCATTCACCAGTGAAGAGAAAATAAATGTGTAAACTCAGAGAATCGGCTTGTCACAAATTGGCAAATACAGTTAATGGTTAATTATCTGCAAAGACTTCAGTCTTGTCACTTTTCAATTTTCTGGTCAGAATTTAAAAAAAGGAACCAACTCTAATTAGTAAAATAATTTTTCAGGTCTTTATAGAGCTGATTTTCTAGAAAGCTCTTGGAAAAGCTTGCTTTTGTGTTGTTTTCTTTTAAAGTAATATAATCCCCTTACTCCTACATGAGAGCTAACAGCACTGGCGTGTTCAACCCATCTCCTAACCAGGAAAATATTTTTTAAAAGATAACTAATTTTTTAAGCACAGATCTAGGTGCTCCGAGTTTCTGCTGCCACTCATCTGTAAACCTGAATGGTAAAAAGAGAACGTAAACCTCCCAGATAGAAAGTTGTATTTGAGAGTTAGTGTGAGATTTGCTTCCCCCATGTGAATGATCTCGGGATAATAACAGAGCCAGAGAAAATGATATGTATAGCTAACAAAGAGTCAAAATTATAGAAATATATGTGGATAGCCCAAATTAACTACTGGTTCCATTTAGAAAAGAATCGCCTCCCGAGACAAGAGAGGTTGAGTTCATCTCCCTGCCCCTCACTTCCTTACCCTTGAGCTTTTGGGGCCAGAAACGCTAACCTTAATTAATGGAAGATCCACTAGACCCCAGCCAAGGGTTTGGGTCCCAGGCCTGGGTCTCCTCCTGCGCCCCTCCCGGGAGTAACGAGCAAGCGGCCTTCATTACTGGCAGCTGAGGGGAAGGGTCACTGGGAATGGATTTGCAGGGCCCTCATTGAGCGATCACTCCATGCTGAGAGGAGCTGGCCATGCTCTCGGACACCTGGTCATTAACATTGCTAATTAGCAGCCATTAATCAGGGCGCTTGCTTTTTTTTGTTGTTGTTGCATGTCACCGGCTCAGAGGAACCAAGTGAATAAGAAGATTGTTTCATTACCTCCACAAGAGGTGGAATGAAAGCAGTTCCCATCAGCTCAAGATGAGATGGATTAAGGGAAAGGTTAGACAACAGTTTGAGATGGGGGGGGTGGGGGAAGCAGGGGGGGGGAGAGCTGAGCTGTCTGCTGAGGGAAAACCAGTCACCTATAATTAATGAAATCTTCTGCAACCTAATTCTAATCACTGTGTGAGCGTTCCTCCAACAACCAAATTTTTGAACTTTAAGAGCTTTATTTTCTTCTGTTGGTGCAGGGAATTATCTTTAAGTCATTTTAATTCTGTTTGGAACTCAGTAAGTTCGATATTTCTGCCTTCTCATTCTAAAGTCATTTTTTCCTTCTAAAAGATTACGACATAATTTAAAACTTTAAGTAGTTATAACTAAAGCACTTTTAGAATATCTTCATTATTTTACCCAAATGGATACACTCCAACCAAGAGTCAAAGGGTAATCAAAAAATAATAATTCTACAGTTTTTAGAATGGAAATAATAAAAAATAAGTAGTTTATTCTTACTCCTAAGTGCCCTAAAAGGCAAGAAGGAATGAAAAGACTCTATATTGATTTGTATATAATGACACTGAGAAGAATTAGCATGTCATTGAAAAGGGCTAAAGATTGTATGCGCCTGTGCGTAAATTGTTTTCTGTTGTTAATTCAAATGCAATATGATGAACATGTTAATGGAGCATTTTCTCTTCTGGAATGTGGGGCATCATGTGTGTATAGCACATTATCTTAATTTCTGGAAAATGGAAACCTTGGTAACAGGTTGTGTGTCCCAGTGTTGTAGTTGTCACAATAATTTTTTATCTAGGAAAAAAATACTGTGAGAATACATATTTAATTAGCAGTTAGTTAGCTACTATGAATTCATTATTTATTAAAGTGTGGTCATCCAAGAGCTGCAAAGCAGATTTCCTTGACTTATGGGGGAAGTTCTCTTTATTAAACAGTGAGTACTTCATCCAGCTTTTTGCTATGTTTCTGCTCGGAGTCTCTCTGTGGTGGGTTACAGAATGTGGTTTTCAGTGGCACTAAGTGACTAGGAAGCAGAGATTGCCTAAGTATTTATTAGCACTGTGGCCTCATTTGGACATGTCTAATAAATATACATTTGCGCAAATAATATGTACCCCTGCACTTTCAAAGCAAAATTATTCGTTTAATGTTTCCTACATTTCCAAACAATAAAAGGCGAAATCTGTTTTTTTGTACTAATTTGCTCTGTTTACGAAGAACTATGAAGTTGTTGGGGGAAGGAAGCAAGTATGTAAAGCTAATCTGAAGAGCATTTCAATTGGGTTGGAAATCCATAATATGATTTCTAGGACTTCATGGGAAAGTTGAACACTCAAGGGGAAATTACACAAAGAACAGCTGAGAAAAAGTTGCATTCTGGCACAGAATCATGCAAATGGGGCACATTCTTCAGTTTTCTCATGACGGATTGCCTCTGAAACCTCTGAGCCAAGCTGCAGCAATGCTAATGAGGGAGATGCATCAATGAACAGTGTCATCCCAGGGGCTTCCAAAGGGGACAGGGGGGATGGAGAGGGGGCCCAAGAGGGAGCTGGAGGAGGAAGAAGGAAGAAAGAAAGAAAAAAGAAAAAGGGGGTGGGCGGAGGGGGGTTAGAAAAAGAAAAAGAAGGGAGAGAAGTTGAACTTTGAAGTATCTGTGCTAAACCATTAAAAAACAAAATTTCGCAGGTAGAGATGGAAGGTACAAAATGAACAGCACTACAATTTTATCCCTTTAAGATTTGAGAGAGTTTAAGAAATAAACTAGGATGGGAGACAGAAAACTTTTTAAACTATCTGCCTGTTGGACTAAAACCAAAATTAAAGTTGGGAGCTAAAATGCTGTACTAGAGAATAGCTTGTGGTTTCTTTATTAAGGACTCTAGACTATAATGGGAAAGACTGGGGACCATCTATGCCAGAAAAAAAAAAAAGTAGCACTTTTAAGACTTAACTTCTTTGTGGTTGCAGATTTCTCATTTGAATATTGAAGAAAAACTGTAAATGCATACATTTGTAGCTCATTTACCACAAATGAAAGACAGTTTGCTTGTCATTCCAATTGTTTGGAAAGATTATTTTCTTTAAATGCATATACACAAAGATAATTTTTTAAGAATATTTCTCTTGAGATTAATAAATGATTGCTTTCGTTTCAGAGATCTATGAGCAGATTTCTCTTTCTTCAGTGGCTAAATCCATACATACCACTTGCTTCCATCTCCACCTAGTGAATGCAAAATTATTACTAATTTACTTCGCGTTTTCCTTCCATTCTGGGCTTCCAATGCACTGCATTTCTCATGGAAATCAAATCAATAGCTATTTATTGAGCACTTATTATATTTAAGGCACTTTAAGTTACTTTTATAAAGAAACCTATAAATATATATATAATACTGTTAAGTTTCAGCCCTTTTAAAGTGGTGTTAAGTTTCCAAACATGATGAATAACTCCCTTTATAATAATCCCACAATGAACACAGCCAATTTGGTATTGATGTCAATTGTGTGCTACACTTCCAAAATGTCCCACTAAAACTTACCCAGTGCTGGTTTAATCAAAGTATGGTTAAAATGTATTATATTTTTCCTTTCATTAGTTTATTTTATTAGCGTATGGTTTTAAAAATGTAAACAGCCGACAGTGCCCCTGTTTGCAAGCACCGTCATGTCAGTTCCTTTAGTTAAGTACATAAACAACTCAAATAGAAAAGAAATGGCTGCAGTTAAGTTTAAACTCTCTAATCAATAAGTATATAAGGAGCTCTGCATCAATACAGATTGATGCTAAGATCAGGTTCCCTTTATTCTTTTGCTCGATTTCAACCAATAGGAACTGCAAGATTCAAAATTAAAGCTGAAAAAAAAAAATCCCTAACTCACTCTATTGTGTATTACAGTTCATATGGTATAGTTTCCAAGACCACCCACAGTTCTGAGACTGCTTAATGGAAGATTGCATCAGCTGCTGCACCTAATGACAACTAGATGAGTTAAGAATGAAGTGTTAGTATTCACAGTACTTGTGGGCATAAGACAGATTATTCACATCATTTCAAAGATAACCTTTGTAGCAAAATGCATTCATTCAAGTAACACATTTCTAACTAATCAGATACATTTTCTATTGAAATTAGCTTAAAAAATCAAATTTCTCAGAGAAAAAATTTAAATCTATTCCATTATACGATCTGTTAACATGTATTTAGACAATTTTAAATTATATATTAATGGAAAAAGCGTGTTTCTGGCATCTCACAGTGTCATTTAACAGAATAATTATGAACAATGCTATTAATTGGTAGTTCACTATTGTCCGTCATACACCTAAGAGAAGCCAGAGTGTCTCAAAAAATTTCCCTCTGAAAAATCTCTAAAGGCAGAGAGATCACATTTGAACCAAGACATCGGGGAGTAAAGAGTGAGACAGACCCTCTTCTTGCTCCCTGCCTTCTTTTCTAAAAAGGGGCATTTCTTTGAAGTTTCCTGTTTTATTTATTAAATCCCTATGATTTTTACTCCACAATATAGCCATGTTCATTTTAATATAAAAAGGATTTAAATTATGAACTATTTAGTTTGCTTGCTTGCTTTTAAGTCTTAGAGCAAAACTGATACTCCAGGAAGACGTACCATATTAATCCCCTGAAATACTGTTATCCAGGGTGAGATGGTACAGCAATCAATGAGCCTTCGTTGGGGCTAAAGACTCTGATCCTAAGCCCTACTGTATACTCACTGTGTGGCTTTGGGCATGTAAGTCCCTTAGTTGCTTCGGTCCTCTGATTCCTCGTGGAAAATGAGGAGGGTAGACTAGGTGTTGGTCTTTAAACTCTTTTCACTTTGGGGATGCTATAATAATTCTGGTAATGCATTTTGTTTTTTCGATGGAGAATAATGACTACTTAAAGATTAGTGTAGATTAACTCTGTGAGTCTTTTCCAATACAAGAATTTTAAGAAAGTATGGCCTCCGTATGTAAAATATAAAAAGAAAAACCTACTTACTCTTTTGGCAAATTTACTCCAAAACTTTAAACACCAAGACCGGGAAAAAAATGACCTGTTTGTTTTTCACTTTGTTTTTGTTTGTTCAATAAAACCCTGTTTAATTGAGAATGAGTAATCATAACCCTTTATTAATTAAAGCTTTTATTCTGGGAGTGTAATTCCAAAAGATAGATGCCAAAAGAAACCAAAAAACCTTGTAACGAATTTTCCTTTCATTAAAAAATGTCTACACACAGTTTTGTACAAAGTTATTCACTAGACTCAGTGTGCAACATACTTTACATCCTTAACTATGGCGTTTTGGTTTTGAGCTCAGGCTCTGGAATCAACCCTGGGATGAAATCCTACCTCCACCATTTAGTTATGGCATTACTTATCCTCTCTAAGCCTCGTTGCTCTCATCTGTAAGACGAAGATGATAATAACATGTCATGTTTGAGGGGCAGGGATTAAATGAGATAATATATATCAAGTGCTCAGCCCAGTGTTTGGCCCCAAGTAAGTACCCTATTCATGTGATCATTTATTAATACTATTACCAGATGATTAGAATCAATGTTCCCCTTTACATTAAAGGCCCACTTCAAGGTAAGACAAGTACATGAAGCACACTGGAAATAAGAAAGTAATCCTAGTGGGAAGTAGCCACATGGCACAGGGAGATCAGCTTTGTGCTTTGTGACCACCTAGAGGGGTGGGATAGGGAGGGTGGGAGGGAGACGCAAGAGAGAGGAGATATGGGGATATATGTATAGCTGATTCACTTTGTTATACAGCAGAAACTAACACACCACTGTAAAGCAATTATACTCCAATAAAGATGTTAAATAAAAAAATATTTAAAAAAAATAAAATAACATCTAGGGAACGACAGAGCTACTGAAATAGATAAATAAATAAATAAAAATAAAAACCATAGCTTTCCAAAAAAAAAAAAAAGAAAGTAATTTTAACTTAGCCAAATAGTGTCCAGATTATCTTCCAAAAATATCTCCTTCAATCAAAACCAAAATGATTTCCATGAGTGCTACCCCTCTCCTCTGCATGATCCCACTCCCAAGCCACTACTGTGGCGCTCAGCCAGTATTGAACAGTCCTCTCTGCTGGCCCAGTCACTACCTGCACATTCAGAATCAGTCGCTAGAGGTCATTGCAAGGTTACCTCCCACCCTAGGTGACAAATGTAATCCACTCACCTGTACCCTCAGGCTCCGCCTGGCCTGGTTCAACCTCACCTTCGTACCATTACTTATGTGCCCACTCCACCCAGCACAGTCTCTTTCTTCCCACGTTTCACTTTGTGCTTTTCACTCCTTCAGTAGCTCCCTATTTCATTCAGCATCAAGCCTAAATTCCACATGGCCCTCCAGACCCTTCTTCACTTCTTCAGCCTCAATTTCCATCTCTGCCCTCCATTCACCATCCAACCTCCAGCTATGCTGAACTACTGAAAGTTCTCAAAACTGCCCACATTAATCTTCACCTCCAGGTCTTCAGGGGTTCTCTTTCTTCTTGTATAGTCTTTCTCTTTCTCCCAGAACCTCTCCCTTCAGACTCCCCATAGCTAATTACTATTTAGTATTAAGTTCTCAGCTTATATGGGAGCCTTTCCTGACTGGGGAAGATTTGGTTAGGGGCTGCTCGTGTTTCCATGACATTCCAATCCTTACCCTTATCAGAATTTTTATCAAATATCATTGCAATAGGCTATGTCCTTGTTTGTCCTACTCCAAATAAAAAAATTCCTTGACAGCGCGGGCTGGTTTACCACTCTCAGGCCCGAGCACAGTGCCTTTCACATATTAAGTCCTCAGTCATTTTTAGTAAATCGCATCAACATTAGAAACTGCTACTAACCAGCCAACCACAGAAGGGATATGGCCCTGATGAAACACGTCAACACTCACCTTCTCACCATACTGTCCTGGAGAATAAATAAAAACATGGACATTGCAGAGAGGTCCTTGAAGGCCTACGAAACTTAGATTGAAGAAATATTCGCTAGATGATTTATGCATCTTCAAGGCTGTCCTTTCCATCCTAAAGGCTGGAGAATGGGGTCGGGGGGTGGGGTGGGCGGGAGAGTTGTGGGGAGATAAAGGGCACAGAACCATTCAGAATAACTGGGAAGATTTACATCCTGAAATCATAACTGGTTGTATGGAAGAGTTTGGGACATAAACCTCTCAAAAATATTTTGTTTATAATTAAGAAAAATTGTGAGGTTTTCCAACCCCTGTACCTCTGTAGAGTGTGGGTGGGTGTGTGGAGGTGAGATGGGCGGTCCTCTTCATTGTCTTATGACTCACACTAATTATTTAAGAAGTGCTTTTCTTTATAGCCTCAACTCTGATTTTAGCCGGGGTTTTTACCCAGCTAAAGGAAAATCTCAGATACCTCAGCTCTCATCACAAACACTTTTTTCTGGAACATCCATCTCACTTCACTTTTGACCTTATGCCCATTCCACTTTGTCCAGACTTTTGATCCTATCTTGGCTTCCATTTCTGGCTCCCATTACGGATCCTGGAACTTGGTTTTTCTTAAGTTTTCCCCCTTGATGTTCTTTTAGAACTTTGATTCCTTATGCTCGATGTTTCATTAATTCCACTAGTAGACACAAATTCCCCTTAAAGAGTAGGGTTTCTTGTCACTCTTTTACTAGAAATATATATTTCATATACATCAAGAGCCAACTTAAATAATAGTCCTCCTAGAACCAAATATCCATAATGGATTTTGGACCACCTGAGCCCTCAGCCCCCAATGGGCTGGTATTTCCCAAAGTGTAGGGCATGTGCCGTGCGTGGGTACGCTGCCGGAGACGAGCAGATGCGGGTGGTACGCTGGCATGGCCTTGAATACCAGTAGTGCACACAGTGAGCGGGAAAGTTATTCTCCTGTTGGTTCTCTTTCGATCCTTCTGATTACAGTAAGAATAAAAAGGCCCACTGCTAATCCTGAACACCTTTCCTATACTATGCAACACCTCTAACACAAATGAACTTAACAGTTTCCACTTTTTTACTTTAACAGTTATGTGTGCATGGCTTATCACATTAATTTACTATTTATAGTAGTGGTATATTATAGTTTTCTTTGCTAGTAAACTACATTTAAAAGGTAAGTCCATATAAAGAAAATATTATTTAAATAATAGTACAGGTAGCGTGTAACCATAAAAAAAAATGACAGTGGTCATGAATTGCTGAATTTGGTAAACAATAAAAAATACGCCAAAGTTGTAGATCAAAATTAAATTTAGGCATTAGTAATTGTTTGTATATCTCTGAACCTCAAAGTACCAGGTTTTCTTTAAATTGGCAATAAAAACACTTTCATTAATTCTCTAAGCATTTCTTAAGGGAATTAAAAAAAATAAAATCTCTTCATACTTTCATCCCTGGCCCTCTCTTCCTCAAAACCATGAAATGATTGTTCCATAGACTACAGCACTCATGGGTCAACCAAAAAAAAAAAAAACCTTTAGTCCCATAATTACCAAAGGAATAAGCAGAACCTTGAGAAAACAAGCTGGTGTTCAAGAAAATAATTTTCATTGCCAGCATCTAACCACTGGCCTCTTTCTTAAGAAGAGGATGAGGCCCACAGGATAATAAAAGGCCTATAGAACCACATAAAAGTTCCACATGTGCTACTCCCTAAGTGGCCTCTAAGGGGGTAAGGCCTGGAAGGGGGTAGGGGAACAGGGCTAAGCAAGACAAAAAAAAAAAAAAAAAAATCTTGCTTCTAGAGAAGCAGCTCATCTTACACAAAAACCTAATTAACATGACAGGTTCCTGTTTGCAGGAGAGCTTGTTATCAGTGAAAAAAACAACAACAACAAATAATAATCGTAATAATAATAATAAGATGAGCCCTAGCAGTCGGGGTTTCTGCAATTACAGTGTGAATTGCATGAGAGGATTATATGAAGTGCTCTTGGCTTAGAAGGGGGAAGTAAAACGCTTCAGCTTGCGAGGCGCAAGCAGCTGCTTGGGGGCCGTGCACCTGCCGTTTCCAAGGCTGTTTTCACCTCGAGAGGAAAACAGGCCCCTTCTCTTTTCCTTTCACAGCCCCCAATCCAAAAACCACCTCTAAGAAGTGGGGAGAAAAAAATGGAGAGGAGAGAAAGGCGGAAGAAAATAAAACTGAAAAAGTTCGCCCATAACGGCAAGAGCGGCTCCCCCACTTAGAAAATCGCGGAGCTGGAGAGCACAGGGAAAGGTAGGGGGTGGGAGGGAGGAGGGTGACAAGTGGGAGGGAATGACTTCATTTTAATGCAGCAACAGACAGCGCGCGATCTGATATTGGCAAAGTTTCAAGGAAAATGGGGGGCGAGGGGGCGGGAGAAGAAGAAAGGACTCTTTTACTGTTTCAGGCGGCTAAGTCTTCCCGAGGAGCATAAGCTCAGCTCGACATTCTGGGAATAGCAATGAGACACACACAACAATCAAAACACACTATAAATCTGTTTGATGATTCAAACACATCATGCATCTGCACCCACCAAATAGAACTTCAATTAAATAACCTTGCAGATTTGAACAGGAGAAGAAGGGAGAGCGTGAGGATTTTTAATTAGTAACTCCCAACACAAGCAGTTCTGTAAAAATTAGGTGTTTGCAGTACACTTTATTCTAAACTGAGTTGTAAGCGTGTTTGCTGCTAGAGAGCACCGGACAGCTCCTCCCTAACATTGGCTCGAAGCTGTGTTTTCCTTCCTTAGCAAGACTAGAGGAAGTTGCTTCAAGGAGGCCTTTACCAAAGGAGTGAAAAGAGCCTACATGAGGCTTTTTCATACGCATTCACACAGATACATGCATCTCCACAGACCTTTTCCAGTATTTCAGGAAAACTCCATATGGTTTATTAAAACAAAACAAAACACACACACACACAAAAGAGAAAAGGAATAAAAGCCCGTGTCTCACATCAGGTCGTTATACAAACTACAACTTCTGTTCCCCAGAATTTTTACTTACAGGATTTCTCTTTCTATGGTAGGGATAAATTATTCCACTACACAATTATTACTTGGTTTATGAGCACATGACCTATCATATATGTTTGTATCCACACTATAGAATAACACACAGTTAGCTGTGAATGATGGGCTTGAGTGCCCCAGAAAAGGCCTTTTTTTGTTGTTAGAGAGACCCAGATTCATTTATTTCAGACTGACTTCCAAATAAGCTTGGCCTGGTCTCTGCTTGCTTTAAAAAAATCAAAAGGAAATAATTCATACTGAAAAGTGGGAAAGCATTTGTGAGGTTCTCTCTTTGGAACCTTAGAAACACTTCTTTCATTTACTGAAAATGTATTCTACCTGTCAGCCTAAGCAGAAATTCAGAGGAATGGCAACAAGTTTTTGAAAATTCCTAGACTATACTCCCCACCCTCCATGAAAGGATCCAAATGTATCAGTTATCTGACAAAATATAAATAAAATCTATTTGAAATACAAGCATTTTTCTCAACCTGAATCTCTGAGGTTAATACAAAAACTCGTAAAACAAGAAAGCCAAATGTACAAATTAGTAAAACATGAAAATTAATTAAATCATTCTTTAGGGTCTGAAAATATAAATGAATCACAGAAAGGGAGACTAGAGTTCAAGAGTAGGAGCATGAAACTAAAAATGTCTCACCACATTTATATTTTCAAAGAGTAATTTAAGCAACTGGGGGGCTTGAACCATAGTGGCAGTTATACTGCTTAGAAAGCATCCAACTTTGGGGCAAAAACAGAGTTCTAAAGGAATGCAAGGCAGGGACACTGGGTATACCACCCATCAGTCCCAGTGAAAACAATGCCCCTTTTAAAAGCCTGCAAGCCTTAGGTAAAATACGAAATAAAGGATGGACAATTGTTTTCATCATGGAAGTGGGAATTACCTGCATGTAATCTGTAGAATCAGCAAAGTACGGGGACTCTACATACTACCCCTCTGTCAGTTTCCCCTCAGTAAATGGGGAAAGCTTTGCCTCCCACTCAGAATGAGGCGAGATTCGGGGTAAATTCTTCCCTAGTGGAAATGAGGAAGGGACTGGGAGGCAAGGGACCTGGAAGGCAAGAGTCTCAACCCCAAATCAGTGTGGCCTTGAGGACATAACTTGCTCTCTCGGGCCTCAGCATTTTCATCTATGAAAGGAGAAAGCTGAATCATTAGATAGTCTCGAAGATGTCATCTGATTCCAAACTCCTGTGATTCCATGGGTAGAACCAGACAAGACTGATAATACATCTTGCACTAAGTGGTAGACAAGGAGATTTCGATTCCTCTCCCACTGCCAAGATTAAAATTCCTAAAGCGGTGAATCCCAATAACTCACAGCTTCAATGGAAGCTCTTCAGTCAGGCTGAGTAACCTCAACAGAGTCTAAAAGAATAAAAGGAGGGCTTCCCTGCTGGCGCAGTGGTTAAGAATCTGCCTGCCAACACAGGGGACACGGGTTCGAGCCCTTGTCCGGGAAGATCCCACATGCTGCGGAGCAACTAAGCCCGTGTGCCACAATTGCTGAGCCTGTGCTCTGGAGCCCGCGAGCCACAACTACTGAGCCCAAGTGCCACAACTACAGAAGCCTGTGCACCTAGAGCCTATGCTCCACAACAAGAGAAGCCACCAGAGTGAGAAGCCCGTGCACCACAACAAAGAGTAGCCCCTGCTCGCCACAACTGGAGAAAGCCCACACACAGCAACAAAGATCCAATACAGCCAAAAATAAATAAATAAATTTATAAAAAAGAATAAAAGGAAATTGTCTGTTATGGAGTCCCTGGAAGTTCTGACCACTCACCCATGTTTAAAGCCACCATATTTTTCAAGGCGCATCATGTGAGGCTAGGGTCAGAATCACAGTGGAAAATGGGTGAGAGCCAAGTTTTTGGACTGCTCATTACCCCTCCCCCCAAACTCAAATTCACATCCCACAGTGAGACACCGCTATTAACGGGAGTGTTTCCTATCAGGTGCTAGGAGACAAAACAGTGAAACACTACAGCGCTACCTTACCTCCCACCTAGCCAGACTTCATCCATCCCTCAAGCTTCCGTTTTCCTTCAAGAAGATTTTGCAGACCATTTCACGTTAATCTTTCTCCTTTACAAATTGGTACCATACATAGTATAGAATTCATCTGACATTAATTATGCCTCGTGACATCTCATATTTTTATTTTAACTTTTAAAGCAGCACTTCCTCAAATCTGATATTACTTCAGGGCTCCTCAGTACGATTCTGTGGTCAGAATCTGGTACATGCTAGATAAAACAAAGTTGAGCAAATTTTACAGCAAAATGTCTCAGGGCAATTAATTAATTAATTGATGTGCATCGTGACACTCCAAGTGGTACAGACAGCATGTGGTCTTCCCAAGCTTACTTTAAAATAAAATGCCTTTATTGGAACCCTCCTACACTGTTGGCACTGTTGGTGGGAATGCAAACTGGTGCAGCCACTATGGGAAACAGTATGGAGGTTTCTTAAACAGGACTTCCATATGATCCAGCAACTTCACTCCTGGGCATATATCCAGAAAAGATGACAACTCTAATTCAAAAAGGTACGTGCACCCCAATGTTCATGGCAGCACTATTTACAACAGCCAAGACATGGAAGCTAAGTGACCATCAACAGATGAATGGATAAAGAAGATGTGGTATATAAATATATATACACAATAGAATACTAGCCATAAAAAAGAACGAAATATTGCCATTTGCAGCAACATGGATGGACCTAGATTTATCATACTAAGTGAAGTAAGTCAGACAGAGAAAGATAAGTATTATGTGATATTACTTATATGTGGAATCTAAAAAAATAATACAAATGAACTTATTTACAAAACAGAACCAGACTTCCAGACAAAGAAAAAAACTTATGGTTACCAAAGGGAAAGTGGGGGTGGGGGATAAATTAGGAGTATGGGATTAACAGATACACACTACTACAGATACTGAAACAGATAATCAACAAGGATTTACTATATAGCACAGGGAACTATATTCAATATCTTGTAATAACCTATAATGGAAAAGAATGTGAAAAAGGATTTATATATATAACTGAATCACTTTGTTGTACACCTGAAACTAACACAATATTGTAAATCAACTATACTTCAATTTTTTAAAAAGTCTTTATCAGAAATATTGCCCAATCTCTATAATAAGATTTCATTTAAGAATTAAGATTCAAAAGTTCAGTTATTCATTAATGCCACAAATATTTACTTAGTACCCACCTGGTAGGAGAAAAACGGTTACAAATTTCGAAAGCTTTCTCCATGGGGTGACATCAGAAGTGAGGATGGGAGGGTGTTATCGAATTACTGTCATACATATAACAATTCACAATTTATCAAGTTTTTTCTCATATACTTTTTTATATATATTCTCATATACGTTTTATACCACTGCCACATATTACATATCTCAAATTTATTTCTGCTTTAATTTGCCCTTCTGAGAAAGTACATTTCCTTTAGAGTTTTCCCATACATTTTTCCTATCTGTGAAATACTTCTATCCCAAGCTCAGATGATAGTGAAAGGCAAATGAAGTTTGGGCCTCCTATATGTGTCTTTTTTTTTTTTCATATATTCCTTAGGGCAAAACTGATTAAGCAGTATCTATGAACTTCTCAAGATAAGAACAGGTAATCTTTTTCAAATTCGTGTGATTTAAACATTGAAAGCCCTGTGATCAGTACAAATCACATGAAGGAACTTTTTGTTTGTGGCTGGTAAAGGTTTGAAGTGGGATTCCTTGGTGGAATAACAACAGAGAGACCTTGGACCCTGGAAGGAAGCCAGCTTGACAAAGACAAGGTAGTTTTGCCTGATGAAAACCCTTAAAGATGCTGCCACTGAAGCTCACCTCGTTGGCTAGTGGGTATTGCTAATCTTTCAACCTACATGATAAGATGATTTACAGCATATTCTGAACATAGACCATCCAAATGCATTTGATAAAAACCTGTGGTTTATTGAGATTCTGTAATATTTATGCCATTATCAGTTCCCACCCATATATAAACATGATGGGTCACCTCCATGGGACACACCTCTGATTGCTCGTTTAAAATAGAAATAAAATAGCCTGCATTCTTCCTTTCTAGGATAATTTATGAGAAAGAATATAAGGTAGGTCCTTCCCGTCCCTACCAGGTACAGGAAAGTAGGATCCTTCCTCCTCTCCCGTTCCTTCCTACCTAGCTATACAGAGAAATTTTCTTTGGATTTTAAAAATCAAGCATAGGAAACCTGGTGGCGGGAGGTGGTGGGAGGATGGGACGTGGGGAAGGGAGGGGCAGTGTGGGGGAAACATAGCTGCTGTGCATGTGGCAGGCCCCCCAGTCATTCTGTAGTGAAGAGAGCGCTAAACCAGTAGTCAAACAACCTGGCCCAGCTTGACTTCTTACTAACTGTGTGACACTTTCCTTGTCTTCAAATGGAATAATAATGTCCTTCCAGTGTCATCCCCAGGGTGCTTAAGAGGTTCAAATGAATTGAAACAGGTGAAAGCCTAAAGCACCAAGAGCAGTATCCACAGCCTCTCCTCACTATGTATGCTATTTGGTCAAGAGCTTGGGCCCAGAGTCAGAGCCACCTGAGTTAGAATCCTGCATCTGCCTGATAGCAGCTGTATGACCCTGGGCAAGTTCCATTCTCTGAGCCTCATGTTCTTCATCTATAAAGTGGGGAGTACTAACCCTCAAAGCATTGTGAGGATTTAATGAGATCATAAATGTCGCACCCTGACCGTGTCTGGAATAGAGGTCTCTGAATGAGCACAGGCTCATATCATTAGTGAAGAGCTACTGCCATGTGGATCACCTTACTGCTACAGTGTGGGAGAATGAGACTCATCAAGTGTGCTTGGCACCCCCATCAGATATAAAATTCGTATGTCACTTCCTCCTTAGAGCCTTTCCTCACTACCCCACCCCTGTCCAAGTTCATTAGCCGCTCTCCCATAGCACCTGTTTCAAATATTCTATTATACCTTCTAAGCACCATTTTGTAATGTATTTACTTACACGTGTCCTCTATTAGATTGTAAGAAACTTGATGGCAGGACTCCGCCCTATTCAACTCAGAATCCCCTATGCCTAAGACAGCGCCTACATCATACACAGTAGGCACTTAATAAATGCTTATGGAATTGGAAATATGAATATATAATGTTCTGCTGCAAGTCAGCCCCCAAATAAGTGATGAAGACACAAACACAGAGATGACATGATACAGGGTAAGAAAGAGCAACATACTGGGGGTGTAGGACAGCCTTAACTCTTGCATTCTCTTCCATTCACTCTGTTGTATTAACTTATGCAGATCTGGTGCCTCTGCTACTCAGTTCAAGCAAATATTCATAACTCAGTTGTTTTACTGGCCTTGTAAGGCCAATAAAAATGAAGTGAAACAGTCTGGGAAGTAAATTTTTAAAATTCAGTTAATTCCACCTTTCTCCAGATTCTGCATCCTTAATACAATGTCACAAAATCCTGTACTCCAAACCGACAAGAACAAACATAAACTGTCTCAGAATCAGGAGATTAAAGCAGGGACTAGGACTAGATGAAGTTGATGGCTTCCCATCAACAAATAGTATGATTTCCAGATAGAACTGCAAGACCCTCAAAAATGTTTACCCATAAGTCTTTCCCTCCTTCCAAACTAGCTTGAAATTCTTGCCATTATAAGTTTATGCATATGTGTGTGGTGGGTGTAAGTGTGGGCTGGACACGGCATCTTCAGAAAACCCTTGCAAAAATACCTGTTATCTTTTCACTTGTCTTTTCTCATTAGCATATTAGCATCATGCATGGGAATATTCCTTGTAAATCATAAAAAATTATCATTATTAACACAATAATTTATCAGGTCAACTTTCTGGACCCACTGAAGACAACCTGGCCTCAGGGAAAGAGAAATTGGAAAGGATTTTAGTCACAGGCATCAGATTGCTGTGGGACTGGAACCAGGGGAAGCCTGGAGAAGGTAGACCAGGGAGAAGTGACTTAATTAGAGCCTGGCGCTGGGCAGCTGGGGAGGAAGAGTAATAATGGAAATCAATGTCAGCATTCAATCCTGTTGTCCCAGAGTCTACTCATTGTTCCTTTTGTTGTAGTTGTTTTTAAGTAAGGCTTAGTGAGTACTGAGAATGTGCTAGCACTAGGACAGGTATTGGTATACAGTGGTGTGAATGCAGATAGAGTACCTCCCCTTACGATGCACACAATCCTAGTGTGAGAGACAAACATTACACAAGCAGGCATACTGACTAATACTTCATTTTAAAACATGCTAAGAGCTAAAAGGGAATGGATTATGAGAGAATGATGTAGTCTACCTTTTGGATTGAATGCAAAAGTAAATTTACCCTGAAACTAATGAAGTTTAAGCTTGAAATCCTCTTATTTACGTGGGCTCCATCCAAGGCTTTAGAGATGGTGGGAAGGGAAGCCTACAGTGTGTTCATATAGCTATATGTTTTTGTAAATTTTGCAAATGTGAGATATTTTAACTGCAATCAGTTAAGACCTCTGTCTCTTTCCATTCTGATTTCCTCTGTCATATTTCCCCTTACATTGTATGAAGATGGGCATTTGGGGAATCTAGTTAGGGGAAAAATTGAGATGGGGGTATATCTCAATTGGGTTTGATGGGACATGTTAAAAAAGTATAGTTAAGTTACTGCAAGCATCTCAATATAAGAAAGGTTTCCAGGAACAGTCCTCCTAGCCTTTTCACTAATTCATACAGCAGGATGACACAAGCATGCATGCCTAGAGGGTGTCCCCTGATATGACTGTGTCCTCCACTGCCTGGCACCAGAAGTAGATAGGTAGTGAGGGAGAAACCAGATATGAAATGCAGGGAGCAAGACAGAGCTTTTGCCCTGTGTGAAAATATTACTACTAAACATTTGCATACCATTACTAATAAAAATGTTATGAAGCTGAAATAAACTTTTCTAAACTGTCAATAACAAAAAGCAAAACTTGATTACTATGGAGGAAAACTAAACTTTCTATTCTCACTATGGAAAATATTACAGTATCATTGTCATATAGAAGGACAATCAAAAGATAGGTAGCCATGTCAATTATATCTCAGTAAAAAAAAAAAATGTAGCCAAAGAATGTAGGGAAAAAACAATTAAAGCATTATTTATGGTACTACTTCCTTTTCTTTTCTAACAGGCTCCGGACGCGCAGGCTCAGCGGCCATGGCTCACAGGCCTAGCCGCTCCACAGCATGTGGGATATTCCCGGACCAGGGCACGAACCCGTGCCCCCTGCATCGGCAGGCAGGCTCTCAACCACTGCGCCACCAGGGAAGCCCCTACTTACATTTTTTAATTCATCATTTTTTGTGATGTCTTTTCTTATCTAAATAAACATTCACTTTTGAGTATAAATTTCTATTCATGACTCTTTTTCCTTAAGGAAAATTCCCAAATTATATAAGCTTCAGGCCCCACAAAATCTGCCCCTGGTCACAGCTTCTCGGTGGAGATGACATTTCAGCTGACACCCAAGGAAAGTGAAGAAAACATACACGAGGAAGGAAAATCCAGGGCCATGGAAAGAGCATGTGGAAAGGCCTGGGGATAGGATGAGCTTAGAGTTCACATGTAAGACCACAAATCCTATTTATTTCCAACAACACTTGTTTTATTATAAAAATAATGCATGTTCATTGTAGTAAATTAGAAAAGCTCAGAGGAGCACAAAGAAGAAAAAAAAGAACCACCAGACGCATACCAGTTTTTTACTGGAAAAACAAGATCGCTCCAGTTATACCACAAGGCTGTGAATCACAAAGGATGGCTCTAGAATGATCTGAAACCTGACAGATTTTTAGAGCATGGTGCAACTATAAAGAATCTGGTCATTCTCATCATCATCATGACCATCAACATCATTATCAATGCCCAGTCAGGAAAACACATTAAAAATACCCTCTTTTAAATTTTTTGCCAAGGTCATCTGGCTACGGAAATATACATAGCACCTTTGTGGCAGTAAAGACATAGGTGAAGGGGGGGTCCCTTGGGATTCCTAATTAAGTGAATACTTATTGTTCTGCTGCCCAGCACCCTCCCTTATTCTAGAAACAGCCCCTCTTCTTTTAGGGAGTTGACCCTACTACTGCTTCAATCATATGACTCTGATAGAAAGTGACGATCACTGCTTCTCCTCCCAACTCCCAACCTCAATTAATGAGCTTGGGAATGAGCACAGATTTGGGCCAATGTGAATTCGAACCCATGATCTTCTAGCTGGAGCTCAGAGAGGACTGGCCCCCTCTGTGACGGTACAGATGGGAGATGTGGGCCTGAGAGCAGCAGAAGGCCATGTTTCAAGCCAAACAGAAGTTGGTCTGAGAAAATAAGGCTGAGGATCTGGGAGAGGAGCAGAGAAGAAAAATGAAAAATGTCCTGGTGACCATACCCAGAGAGTTTCTGTTTCTAGGCATCTCTGAGACCAAGCTGCCCTTACCTGCTGATTGGCTAGGTGAAATAGTAAATCTCCCTCTTGCTCAAGTTAGTTCAAGTTGTGTACCTGCCATTTGGAACCAAATCATCCCCAATATGCTAAATGTGAATGCCTCCTGTGGATCTTTATCATGTATAAGTCACTAGGCTGGATTCAGGGTTACTAATAAAGTAGAAAGGGGCAAGAACTACCATATACTGAGTGCCCAGTGCATTTCAGGAACTATATACAAATTACTTAATTTCATCCTTACAGCAACTCTAGGAAGTATTTGCTTTTATGAAATTGAGTTTTAGTGTGGTTGGCAACTTGTTCACATACTCACAAGAAGTAACAGAGGCAAAATTTGAACTTAGACCTGACTGCATATCCCAGTTTTATTCCTCTTCTACATGTTGCCCGTTATGGGACCTTACAGCACAATTTAGAAGAGAAATAATTCATACAAATAAGATAACAAGATATGAGCAGATACAAACAAGGAGTGGCAAAAGAGAGAAGGATTGAGTATGGACTGACCCACGGTCCAAAGGACCACCCAGTTCTAGGTACCAAACTGGAATCTTGAAGCCCTATTACTGCTTTTAAATCCTGTCCTTGCCATGAACCTAAAAATGTCATTGTTACTAGATAAGTGCTCCTCACTTAAATATGTTCAGATCTATAAGCTGGAGGTAGAAAATAAAATCTTCAAAGACTTGGCAATTTTATTGGAGTAATGTTTAACTAAGTCTATAATAAAATGTGGAAGGATCAGCAAAATACAGCCATCCAAAGACACGGCAGGGAAATGGGTCTGAACCACAGCAGAAATTACTTAAGTCCTTTATATGGGGAAACTGTTAGCTGATAGTAAGGGCTGTTAAACAATGAAACGGGTTACCAGGGCAAGCTCAGGAATCTCCTCATCTACAGGCCTTTAAAATAGTAAAATTTTCTTGGTCTGAATGGCTTTACGTGTGGTCTTCCTTGAAGCAGGGTGGGATTAGGGAGCTACAGAGGGAGGGATGACCCTCTAATTCCCTTCCCAAGGTCTGAGATTCTCCCTACCTGACTGTCGTCACCTGGAGGAAGGGGCTCAGCCATTCGATAACCTGCCCCCTCTCTCCTAGTTCTTGCCTACCTTAGTAATGCACTCATTCACAACTGCTGTAGAAATGATTGAATATTTAGACATAATGGAGGAAGTTTAATAGGGTCCAGTGGGAAACCCAGGTGTTTAGATCAGCTTAAAAATAATAACCACCTCCCCTGCCGGGGGCTTTCTATTCACAATCAGCTCTGCTTTTATTCTTAACCATAAAGGCTACCTCAGACAGGAAATTATTCACGTGATTGGTCTTTACAAGTGCTGTTGGGTTTAAACTGAGGGCTGTAGAGGTCATTAGTGGGCAGCCATGTGATTAACCTTTGCTAGCCCGTTGCTTTTCACACTTTGTTAACAGCTTCCATTATTGCCCCTCTGAGTCTTGAGGAAGCTGTTTATTGACAGTATTAAAAATACATAGCTACAAATTCTTAAGAGCCTTGTGTTAAAGGAAAAAAAAAAAATAGCCCTCCCAACATCTCATAGCCAGCTGACTGGGGAAATGGGAAACCTCTAATTTGCCATCAAGGTTTATCAAGAACTGCATCAGCTCAATGGTATTCCCTGATATTGCTCCTTTCTCTCATATTTATACATGTGATGGTGACACCAGAGAATTTTAAAATTTGAGGAGGAAGCTGTAAAACCTCTGGATGTATTTGAGGTTTGGACTCTGTTATTTCTGAGGAAATTAGGTTATATGTGTTTGGGGAGGAGAAAAGGAAAGGGGTTGATAACAAAAAATGTCTCTCCTAAGGCAAAGTCAAGCCCTCACCCATGTAAAATAACCAAGAGTTTCAGAAAGGATTTTTGTGTGTGATTCAGTTCTCATGCTGATGGGAATAAATGATGGCTGTTTCAGTTCTCACCCCTTTCCTCACCCCCCCCCC